>NW_009186997.1:1721-82631 GCF_000690835.1 Fulmarus glacialis | reverse complement strand
GGTATTTAAAAGACGTGTAGATGTGGTGGCGTAGAGGCATGGTGGTGTTGGGTTCATGGTTGGACTTGCCCAGAGGAAAAGGACCTGGGGGTGCTGGTTGACAGCCGCCTGAACATGAGCCGGCAGTGTGCCCAGGTGGCCAAGAAGGCCAACGGCCTCCTGGCCTGTCTCAGGTCTTTTCCAACCTTAATGATTCTATGATTCTATGATTCTACGATTCTACTAAATAACACAGGGCTTGGAATTAAGCTGAAATTAATGCCCTTACTTTCCTAGAAAATTGTCCGAAAGCATTATTTGAAATGTTACTCTTATTTTTTGCATCTTCATATAGAAAAAGGAAAAGACAAGTGTTCAGCTTTTAAGTATAGTTCTGTTCAGTTTTGAAAAAGAATGGACAGAAATTTGATACTTTATTTCCATATTTAAAACACAAATTATTTTTGCAATTTTTTTTTTGTTTTTAAAAAGTGAACATTCTGTTGATACCTATGCATAGTGGTGATTTTAGTAACTTCCAATGAATAATAAATGTTCATTTTAAAATAACTTTTCTTTATAACCATATTTTAGAGAAATCTTTGTCTGGAAATTGCATTCTGAATAATCCAAGAAGAAGCAGCTAGGAGACAATGCTGTCTTTTGACAAGAGTTTGAAATCCTTTTATTCATTGATAGCAAAACTTTTCTTAAAAATAATTTCTGTTACCCTTAACAGTATACTTCCAACTTAAGTAAGGTTTTCAGTTTTGTCATAGAATTTCAGTATCATCTCAGGTGAGTAGAATGAAAACCCCAGGTTGGGCACTGGGATACAGTAAAACAAACTGTAATCCTACTTCAGATATGGGGAAGCTTTGCCTATAGTGAGGTTGGTTTGGGGCTAGGATTATTTCATGGGGAGAGAAGAATGGCTGGAGTCCCAGAGCATATCGCGCTCGCCAACAGGTCCGCTCTTCATGAAGTGAACAAGTCTGCTGATGTACAGTGAGGAAACCAATTTTTTCCCCAAAAAAATATTAAACATGATTTTTTTTCTTTTGATAGCAGATTGTCGTCGTTTAACCTGGCAGGCAGCCAAATACCACGCAGCCGCTCACTCACTCCCCCCCCCAGTGGGACGGGGAGAGAATCGGAAGGGTAAGAGTGAGAAAAACTCGTGAGTTGAGATGAAGACAGTTTAATAAAACAGAAAAGGGAGAATAATAATGATAATGATAAAATATACAAAATAAGTGATGCACAATGCAATTGCTCACCACCCGCGCTGACCGATAACCAGGTAGCGATCGGTACTTCCTGGATCACGCCTCCCATTCATATACTGAGCATGACGTCACATGGTATGGAATACCCCATTAGCCAGCTGAGCTGGCTGTCCTGGTTATGTTCCCTCCCATCTTGTGTACCTAGCTCAGTCAGCAGGCATGGGAGCTGTCCTTGGACTAGGAGGGTACTTAGCAACAACTGAAAACATCAGTGTGTTATCAACATTCTCCTCATACTAAATCCAAAACACAGCACTAGGAAGCAATTTAACCCTATCCCAGCCGAAACCAGGACACAGATATACAACTTGGCTATTAATAGAGTTACTGTTATATGACATTATTTAGTCTTTATCACTCATAATAATATATAAGATGGAGTGAACAGAAATACAATGCTAGAGTCCAGATCAAACTGTAATTTGAGGAAAACTGAGAAGTTATGAGGAATAGCATTAATGACCTTCTACAGTTAAACTTCTCAGACTACTACTGTCACGTAAATGCCTTCCTATTACAGAACAGAAATTAAACATTTTAGACAAATATGTATCAATGGAACTACACCAAGAATTAATTAGGTCTTGTGATTAATTAATTAGATCTTTCAAATGGTTTACTTCTATCAATGTGATGAATTTACCTTTTGGGGAAGATTTTGAACTCATTGTAAGTAAACCAGTCTAGGGGTTATGTTTCTTTTGGGTACAGCTGAGTGTACAGAAGGAATAATAGCTTATTGCCAGTCAGCTTTTTAAATTTTTTTGTTCAGAGTGGTGACTAGTTTTATGTTCTATCTTGGAGAAAATGAGAAGGTTTCTAGTGGTTAATCAATGTAGTTCCTCTTAATATTTCTTTCTCTGGTTTGTCGTAGGTAAAAAATAATGAAGCACTATTATAGTAACTAGGTAATGGCTTAGAAATACTTGATAAGTTACAAGTTGAACTGTTTACAAATGGAAATTTGCTGCCCTTGTTACAATATGCTCTTGCTACAGTGTATCTGGCACTTTGAAGCTATCAATGGCCAGAAATTAAGCAGGTGGTAATGTTACTGGAAATAATAATCATCCATCATTTGTCTTTCCAGAAAAAAAAAAACAACTAAATTTAAATTCTCTAATTCCCATCATTTCCTAAATGCATGAACTTGAAAAAGTAGTACAAATATTTATCCTTTGTCCTCAGGAAAAAAAGAGAAACAACAATTTTTTAAGTGTTCTCCTAAAGAAGACAATATAGTTGTATCAAAAATACTCAGTAAAATGTGATAAAACGTGATACACAATTTTGCATGTCTATGTCTGTTCAGTTAGTTTCTTGTTTGTTTGCAGTAAGCTGGAGAAGGCATGAAATACTGTGAATTAGAAGGTATCCTTTAAGATAATAACTAGTAAGTCAGTAATAAGTAGTTAGCTTTTAGGTGCATTATACATAGCCATGCCTTTATGAGAAAGCAACCAGAATGCTGTGCTTAACTTAAGAAAAATGCTGGAAAAAGGAGGGTATGAGAAAGTGACAAAAATAGACAGTTGGCTTTTGGATTATTTGTCTCTTAGTTTTGTGCTTTTGGTGTATCAGGGACTGGTCACAGCTGAACACGATGGCCCCAATGTCATCTGTTCTGTGTTTATTTACAGTTCTCTTAACTGGCATCGCTGGATGTGATGAATTAAGCAATACTGATTTGGAAAGATGTTTGACTTTCATATGAACTTACTTGTACATTCATCTCAGAGCTATCAACTGACTAGCAGAGTCTTATTTATGCTTAGCATCAGTGTGAGTTTTCAGCATGGATTTCAAGGAGATACCTACTAAAAATTAAACATTTTCTGCTTTTCCTGCCAACAGTAGGCTGCTGTCATCAGTGTTTCAAACTTGGTACCAACGGTGGTTGTAGTTTCCCTGCGTTGTCCTTCACATCCATCCTTACACATTTGCTGTTCAGTTTGTTTAAATTACCTGTGCATTTGTGTTTCAAAACTAACCTGAGATGCTTGCTCTTGTTTTGATTCAACTGATTGTATTAATATCCTACATGACAGAATATTTTTGTCTGGTTACTGCATATTTTGGTTGTATATATGAATGTATGAAACCATTATATTAACACTTATACCATAAATTTAAAAAGACATCTAAATTCGCTTAGGTTAGAAAGCTCAGTGATTTTAAAATAAAATAATAATAGGTTTATTTATTACAGGATCAAAATTATTCTTAACATCATGTTAAGTGCCAGTTGTATCTATATTTCCATACTTGAACTTGAAGAGTGAATACATCTTAGTCACATTATGGTTTAGATTAAATGTAAAATGATACTGCATATATAATACAGCTAGTTTTCAGAATTGCTCTGTAGTAGATTTCTTAGGAAAATGTCACTCTTGATGAAAAACCTGTATTTCAGAGAAACTGATTTAAATGTTACTATTTCTGAAGATCTTGCCAAAATTCTCATGACCTAACTTGTCTCTGAAGTAGTATTCAGAAAGAGGAAAGAAAGCTAAAGTATGTATGTCTGGCATTGCTTACAATAGTTCAGAGTACGTTAGCAGTTTTTTCTGATCATCACTCATAATCAGATACGAAATTTTGGAATAATCAAATGCAAAGCTTTCAGTTGTATCATTAAAGTAAGTGGAGTCTCAGCAAAAGGAATATGAGAAGTAGGAGTACACCATAGAGTAGTTTCAGCAGGTGCCGCTTAGGCTTTGGACTTCTGAGATCTGGCGTAAACAGTTTCTTGGGTATTTTTGGTTGGTTTGTTTTTTCTTGACCTTGAACCCAGAAAAATAGTGCATACAACATGAGGTTGCAATAATTTGCAGCCAGTTCTGCAATAGGATGTTTCTGCTCAGACTGTTCAATTTGTAGGACTCATGAAGGCAGGCTGGAAGTTTGTTCTTCCAGAATGCTCTCAGACACATTTGTGCTACAAAATTTTACCAGTATGATAATTTTTGAATAATCATACTGATGCTGTTAATTTACTTTCATTTACTGCTACATTCACGGTGCACCACACTTAGTGTGCATCAAGCCATGCAGCAAAAATGTGTGAACCTTCCAGGTAGGCATTGCAGTGCCCCTCCAGAGAGCACCCCGTTTTACCCTAATATTAGGGGATAAGGGCTGTCTTTCAGAGGTTCTGTCAGCCTGGAGATTACCCATGGAAGCGTCACAGGCTGTTGCCTCCAGCAGTATATGGAAGAGTCACAACTCGGGGTGACGGTAGAGCGTTCTCAGGCACACCTCACTCGCGTGTGCTATATGATGAGAGGTATTGTGGAGGGTGGGAGAGCACAGTTGCATCTACTGTGCAAATAGTGGGAGGAAACATCTTTAAAAGGGAAAACTGACTTTTTAACTGTTTCGGACTCTCCCTATAGAAATAGTTTTTTTTAAAGAGAGACTCGAGCTAGCACATTTGACAGCACTGGCAAGCATCTTTGTCTTACTGGGTCTAGCTCTACACCTTCTTCCAAACCAGAGTTATTAATGCAGCTCTTTCTTCATCCTGACACTACTGTTGGGCTCTCAACAAACTGGTGCTCCCTTTTCCTCTTTGATGCCAGTTTTAGCATCATTAAATCCTAAGATAGGGGTTTAAACTTGCTTGCATCGTGGACACTGGTGCCAGTAGTTTCACTGTCATCTAGAGGCCCTACCTTGTCTCTGCGTGGGGTCCAGCAGGGACTTTCATTTGTGTGGTCTTCACAGCCCAATACAGTGGTAATATGCTCGTGCTTTGCCACAGAAGACAGAACAGAAGGACACTGCCTCTGAATAAGCAGGAGGGATTGGCTTGATGCTTGATGCAGCTAAAGAAGTGGATACCCACCACCTCTAGTCATTCACCAGGAACTAGGATTGTCCAGCTAACTCAGAAGATTTAGGGCTGATGTGGAGGAGGTTTATGGAGGAAGCTTGGATGATGAGGGAATGGAGTGGCCAAGAGTGGCCACAGGTCTGTCTTATATGTGAGGTCCAACTTCTGTCATCCATCGTCAAGTAGATTTCATCATTCATCCTCTAGTAGGCTTCTAAAAAATGAGAAATCTCCTTTTCGTGGAAAAATTTAGTAACGTGATAAACTTCTTATTTTGGATAAAAATAAAGATGTCTTACTCTAAGCAAAATACCTGAAATTAAATGCCCACATTAGTGAATGAGCCGGATGAGGAGTTTTATAGGTAAAGTCAAGTGCTTTCTTTGTAAAATTCTTCGATTGCAAATGGAATTCTTCTGTGAGCTTCCATCATAAACCACTTCTTGTGGTAGCCTCAAAAAATGACCTATGTGTTGCAGACTTCTCTCTGGATTTTTATATTTCAGATAATGGAATAACTAACCTATTTTATTTTTATTTTTTATTTACTTTGTGATTTCTTTATTGTAAAAACCTGCCTAAACCATGGCTAGTTTTAATTTTTTTACATTGTCTAGAGTAGCTTGGCTAGAGCAAAGAATGACCACAGTAAGTTTCATTCAAGTACACCATTTTAATTAATAATTGTAAAGAGATACTATAAATTCAGTATTTTAGCTACAAAAGCAAATACTGTTTTCCATTTTTAAGGAGGTAAGATGCTGTACAAAAAGATTAGACCACTTAAATTTTCCTGTTTCATCTTTTTATGAAAAGCAGGGAAAGCAAATTGCAAATATTTAAAACGTCAAACTAATGGAAGTATGAATGATGAACAACTTGTAATGCTTGCAAAAAGAAGCCATGATTTGCTGTGAGACTGTGAAAAAAGAACTGAATAATTCATCAGGATAGAATAAATAAGAATATTTCAATGCAGTAGTTGCAGGTTTGTTTATTGATCTACCTGGTATAAGTTCTTAAAATGTTCATTGGATAGCGCAAGCTAGAAAATGTAATATACCTAAAACACTGAAAATACTTTATTTCTGATGCTGGGACTTCATAGCCCATCAGGGAAGAAAAGCCCAAACAAACAAACGTGAAAACAGAAAAAGACCCCAGTACATTACATAATGAAAGAAGTTGAAGTTTCTGTAACACCTAAGACTGGACTATTGCAGAATGCCTATAACACAATATTCTTGCAATTATTAAGCAGTACTTTAAATGTCAGTAAAACTGACCTACTATTATGCCACTCAAACTTTGCATCATTCTGTCCTCCTTCCCACTCAGAAATACAGAGGAGAGATGGTTTTGCACAAGTGTCTGTGAAGTGCATGATGTAATCAAGTCTCAAATAATTAGGCCAATTAAAATCAACACATTGAATACCTCCTGAAACATCATGGTCCACAATCGAAAAATGGCCAACATTAGTAAATGAATTTAATTTTGAGTAACTAGCCTGAAGCAGAGAGCTAGTTCCCTTCTAGTTGAGACCTTTTTCTCCAGAAACCACGAGAACGAAGACTGCGTAAATTAGTCTGGATCATTTGTTGTGTAATCACTTCCACAAAACCTTGTTTTCTTCCCCCTTCTTCATCACGGATGATTCCTTCAATACCCATACAATAGCACTGCGCAGACCTTTTGGCCACCTTCAAGGCAGGTCTCCAGAATGGGACTTAGTCCTCAAGCAGAAGACTTTCTGAGGAGGCTGTAGAAGCTCTCAAGTCTCGTGTGTTACTTCATCCGACTCCTTTCTACATACCTTCTTCATCAACAAGGTTGTACAAAACCCACTCCTCCTAAAAAGTGGTTACTTTGGAGCCATATCCCCTTCACAGGAATTGGCAGCACCTCTGAAAGTAACGTGTGAGGTAGACTTCATTGCTATGTCGGTAGCTCAGTAGACGAAGAATTGCCCTATGCCCATTTTACCAGTCCTGGAGAGCTGCGTGCTGATGTCCGATGTTCACCGAGGAACGAAGCTGGGTTCCTCTGGTATCAGTGCTAAGTCAGATTTAAAAATAAGGAAAAAAAAAACCTTAAAAAAACCCCAAACAACCCACTGTTGAGACAATTATGAAAATATTATCTTTAGGTGTATTTCTTACAAAGCCTCATTAGGAGGTTTAATGGCTAACATAAATCTTAACAGATAGAGTTTTAATCCTTTTCTCCCTGTTTTGGAATAATCATTATTTCCTTCTCTCTCTCTTTTTTTAAACTGTTAAGTATATTTTACCATTCTTCTTTTTTAAAGTGATTTTCAAAGTGTGGGAAACAGCACGAAGTCAGCCGGGGTAGATCCCTATATCCCTACAGGAGTCGTTCCCTCCTCTTACAAGCATCCTTTCGTAACCTGGGGGCTCTGGCAGAGGCCGCGGTTGAGGAGGACGTCTAAGACCCACTGAGTGCGTTAACGCACTCTGACATGCATTGGTGCCTGGTATAGTTTAGTTTAAATAATGTGAGTAGGAGTGAGGGAACCTGGGATGGGAGGCTTCTGAAAACTGGTCATGTATCAGAGGAGGTGCTGCTTAGCTCTTTTTCTGACATCTCGCAACGTAACAGTGTTTTGCCTATCTGACTTCTGTGAGATGTGTTTGCCCAGTGATTTATTATAGTCTGTTCAAATGCTTTATTCTGTAGCATCGGCTCCATTGGACATATTACACTGCATGTTACATGGCCAGTAACGATGGACACAGCTATGATAGTATATGGGCAATCAGGAATTGGTATGCAAGAAGCGGTGATATTGTAATAAGGTTCATCATTATTAGTGCCCCTTTAATGGGCTACTCCTTCTTAGTCAGAGACTGCAGTGGAGGCTATTTTGGATATTTTAAGATGCTCAGGCTTTTAACATCATTGATTTTCTCCATCAGTAATGCTACTGTTGTCATTCTTCATCTAGAAAACCTGTACATATGGAAGTAAGATCCAACATACTTCACTCAAACTGTGTCTGCACTTATTCATGATTTTACTTGACATTGTTACGCAACGCTCAGTTTAAACAAGCCATTTTTTTGCTTAAAAAAAAAAGCTGAATTTTCTCTTCTGTTTTCCTTTGGAAATGTAGAAAATCTGAAAGTAATTAGTGGACATTCACAGAAGCCGTGCAAAAAAAAGGAAGGGTAACAAAATTATTTCGTTCTTCAGGAGTTATTTCTGCACATGCACACCACTTGCTTATTTCCTCCTCTGTCTGGGAGGCCAAGAGATTACTAAGAGGAGTACCTGGCACCTTCCAGGGAGTCGCATGATTTTGCATGCGTCTAAGCAGCATCATACTCCAGTCTCGTGAACTTCAGGCAGTGTCCAAAGAATGGCAGTGGCTAGTAGAGAACCGTCTTTATTTGCTACAGCTTTATAGGCTGGTTTGGTTGGTTTGTGGTAGCCTCTCACGAGAAGGTATTACGATTCAAAAGTGTTTGCTACGTCCAACTCACCTGACTGGCTTTTTCTATCAATTGCAATTGTATAGTATTTTAATACTGATCCTGTAGACCAGATCCTTGCATAAGTAAGACCCTTTATTACAGGGTTTTCTAGTGAATCAAAATCTTGCATTCAGCTCTGAAGCCAGCACTTTCTGCGGTCTTTGTATTTTAATGATATGTTCTAGACTTTGTTTGGAAAGAACATACAGCTTAGATGCTAAATATGCTACTGCTAGTTGTTCAGAAGTTTGATTCAAAAACGCAGCTTAAGCCATTGAAAAATCTGTGGTAATTAACTGAATATTTCCTTTCTGCTTGGTTTAAAAAGGTCAGCCCTTCTTTGTGCCAGTTTTCAAATCTTTCCAGCATTATTCTTTTAATTTCCTAGATAGTGTGCCAAACACCTGGAAATACAATTTCCAGATCTGCGTCTTTTGGATATCAAGTGTGAGCATACAATAGAGTGGTAAGTTAATAAACATAAGCCGTTCATATTCTGCAGGGCAGATATTGGCAGGTCATTAGTAAGCTGCAAGTGGCTCTCAATGCATTGTGTGTGCATGAGTACTTTCACAGAAGATCGTAAGCCTTTATAGGTGATTCAGCCTTATGCCATACAGAAACATATTGCAGGAAGGAAGACTGCTAGAAATTAAAAGTAATTGAGGTTCCAATACATGACAACAATAACAGTTTGGCTTCCCGTTTTCTGACGATCTCCTGCTTGTAAATTGCCAGAAGCAATATTCTTTACTTGCTTATTCCAACCGAAGGATTTGCAAAGGTAACTAATTTCATCCTCTGATTCACTTCTTAGAAATCACTTTCTTCTTCTTCCTTCCAAAAATGTAAACCTGAATTCTTCTAATTTGTCATGGTGGTTATTTTTGGGATTGGTAAAATCATAAGCATTACCAGCAGAGTCGTGAGCATTCCTTCTTGTACTGTTTGTAACAGAATCCTGTTTTGAATAGTTCTGAAAGAACATTACAGTCTGCTGAAATTATCTTTAAAGTGCTTGGAAATTGATGATAAAATGCATAAATTACTTTCTTTATGCTGTATCTGTATCCTTATGCATGTGTGAGGATGTTTACACACATAATACCTGAAAAAGTGTGCAAGTTGCATTCAGATTTGTATATATAGACACACTCAGATGCAAAATCTTTTAAAATCTAGTCAAGATTTGTCTAATTGACACATATTTGTATATCCATGCAATCTCTAGCATCCTTCCCCTCAACATACATTTGTTATTTTAACAAATCATTATACTTGTATAAACGAAGACTAAACACTATACAATTTTAATTTACCTTCAGATGAAACAATGACATTATGACATATCCAGAGAATTACCTTCTGCATTTTGGTCAGGTTTTGGGGTTTTTTTTGGTTTGGTTTTTTTGGGGGGGGGTTTAATGCCTACCATGCAATGACAAAGGTTTATTCTCCCTTTGTTCTTTTCAGAGTGCTGCAGCAGCTCCCAGTCCAGTGCTAGGAAACATTCCCCCAGGAGATGGCATGCCAGTAGGTCCTGTACCACCGGGTTTTTTTCAGGTATTCAGAAAAATTATGATTACAGGAATTTTAGGATAGAAAATTTTCCATAATACTGTTTACAAGTCTGTAGAAAAGGTCCTGTTCTAAACTATGTCTCACTATATGGTGCAATACTTGAGAGTTTATTTTTTAACAAAAGTGAATAGGTGGAAAGGAAGGGATCTCTCTGACTGACAAGTATTTGATTTATGAAATAGTACAGCACAACTCATTTCAAAATTTCAAGGATAAGAAATGGTGCCAGTTTATGAGTGGAGACTGAAAATGCTTGAATATAATTTTAAAATAATTTCTTATGATAATATACACACATTGCGTTGAAACTTTAAAGTGAGAACATTATTGGTCGTGTTTAGCTCTATGGTAAAGCCACAGGCCAGATTTTTAAGATGTTCAAGTTTCAGTGGGAATTAGACCTAGGCAATTAAGCATATCCCACTGAGCATCTCCTTGCACATTGAAGATCTCAACCCTAATGCCTAAAAAAACAAGCCAAGGATTTAGACCATGTGTTGCTTCTATTAAATTTTGTCATAAATGAAACTAAATACCCAGTTAGCACTTTGGACATTAACAGTACAGAATACTCTGATGGAAAAAAAGGCAGCGCTTAGTGCAAGGCCAACCTAACAGTTATAATCTGAGATTGGACTGCTCCTACGAGCGAGCTTGCGTCTCCTCTTCACCAAAGCTCGGTTGTTTCTCTCTACACTGGCAAACTGTGGCTGTGCAGGAGGAGCAAAAAGTAGCAGCATCTCTAGCATTGAAACAGCTCTTCAGGAAGAACAGAGATTTCCACTTCACATACTTGATCTCAAGATGTGAAAGAAACAACCCAGATTTCCAGGGTTGTGATGTGGGGAGAACATCATGATAGGATGTTCTGTAAAAACCAAGTGCTGAAATCCAGGTAGAGACCAGTGTCTTTTTCCTTCTTCTCTGAGATACATAGACAAAAGAAGCATATTTCATCTGGAAAAAAAGACAAAATGTTTTATTTATTCTTTTATCCAAATGGTGATTGTAAAAAAATGCAGGATATCAGCAGTCTTTATTTACACTGTATGTAAGTGACAACGTTATTTGTGTGGTCTTCCTTTTCTCACAGTCACAGAGGGAAAAAAACCTGCTATTTGCAGTATTCATACCTACATAAAGAAACCCTGAACCTGGCATGAGCATGTTGTTTCCTTCATCAACTCAAAAACTGAGGCATGATTTTTAATACATGAATGAATAGATATTTGCAAGTGAAGTAGGAAATATCTTACTGTTGCCAGTCACAAAATCCTCAGGAGCTGGCAGAACTGATTAATTATTTTATTTCTGCTTTTACTGTTTTGAACAGCTGGTTAGGTAGATTTTTTTAAACACAATTTTATCTTTATTTTTATATTGTATAAATATTTCACTTATTTTAGCCACCCACTCCAGTTGTAATGTCAAAGGAATTAAAGTTTAAGGTTTTTTTCTTTTACTGTCTTTGAGGACAATTAAGAGGGGGAAGAGGCACAGATAGGACAAGTATGTGAAGTATAGAGGAGAGAGTAACTATTTTAAAGGTTTTGCAGGAGGAGGGTGTGGGACTTCTGTTTCTAGAAGCGTGAAAAGACTTCTAGCCACTCTAGATCTTTAAAGACGTAAGAAAGACAAGATGATAGAAAGTTAAGTATGGGTGAACTTTCCTTATTTGTTAGTATCTGACTTCAGTCTTACTTGAAGCCCCACCAACAGCCTGCTCTTTTTGCAAGGCCTGGGATTGAAAATAGACGGATGAAAATCCATTTTCAGTGTAACACAGTTTGTGACACTAATCAGAGCTATCACCAACTCAACAGCATGGCCAGTGAGTCTTCTGCAAGGCAGGTTCAAAGAGCTGGTCTGCACAGTCTGTTCTGGACTCCTCCAGACATCACCCTTCACCTCTCCTTGAAACTGCTGGGTCTGTGCCATCGTGTCTTTCTGTAACATGCAATACTTAAGATTAGTCCCCTACAGTTTTAGTTGACAGAGATCTACTTTCCTCAGTTGAGTGGCCTTGTCAACAGAACAAACGTTTTTTAAGATATTATTAGTTTTTGCTGTAGTCATCTGCTTAAGAATATACGTAAAGAAATAACATGTTAGTTAGCAAATCCAACTGCAAGTTTGATGGTGGATACATTGATAGGGTTGGGAGGAATCCCAGCAAGGGGAGCTAAGCCAAAATCCAGTCAGTTACGAAACAGTGTGCTGAAACTGTAAGGTGTGTATAAAGCAAATACTCGCAGACAGTCCACAGCAATCTGTTGTGGTGTTGGAGTGAGTATTGTCAAGAAGCGGTTAGTAGCTGGTTGTAATACCTTCAGACGGAGCTGAATCTTACCAATGTCAATTTATCTGAGGACAAGAAAATACACTGGCAGAGACAGCCGTGTATGTGAACCTTGAAAATTGAGGAGCATTATCTGTTGCCATAAAAAACAGGTGAAATGACAAGCAAGAAAGAGAAACTCAGGATAAAACTTCCTGCTTCCTTCATAGGTGCTTTCTTTCTAGTACACCTTTAACTAGACGGTCAGTTTCTGTATACTCTTCTACAATTCCTCTGATCCCAACTGATCACAAGAATAAACTAAATCGTGGAAGACATGTTCATCTGTCTTGATCTGAATACTGACAAACTTCAGCCTTTCTATGAACTGCAGGTCTTCTTTCACTGAGAGTTTGGAACTTAGACCTACAACTCACTCCTAGATTATGGAAGTGAACAATTTTGGTTTTTACGAGTCGGAAGATTACAGAAACAGTGGGAGAATGGTGCTTATATCTATATTTAGTTCACTAGGACTTTGCACTACAAAAACATTGTAACATTTCAACTTTTTGCAACCTAAAATTTATCTAGAAGGTCATCCTGGAATGGTAAGGATGCCTTTTGTTGCTTTCGTGAAATGTTTGGATTGGCCTGAGCTAAAGCTGTTGACAGCCACTACCTTCCAGCTCTGCTTGGCTAACTCAGAATTGCTAGATGATTTAAAGTAATTTCATTTCTCATCAGTTCTGGCTTTTGGTTTTACACTGCAACTCTATTTCGGCACGCGGCCCTAACCACTAACTGGGACGTCCCCGCTAACTGGGACGTAAATGAAATGGATGCTCTTGCTGCTGCAATTGCTTCTTAATCAGACAAGTCACGGGAAGGTGGCAACCTAGTTGAGGACTGTGCTGGGAACCAAGAAGCATTACCTGGGTTCCAGGTTTTACTGGCACTGCTGACCACTAGCATTATATCTGTGACCTTTATTTTTTATAAAAGAAAATAAATTTCTTTAATTTTTTATAAAAGAATATAATGCAGTACACTAGTGTAGCACATGGAGGTAGATAAATATGGGAGAAGTGTGGTTTCTCAGACAGTATCTGCTCTTCGTAAAATGAGGTTTTCATGTACATGTAGGCCACCAGCACTGATGTTAATTATCAGTCTCTGGCATTTTATGCCTGGTCCACAGAGGTGGAGTTCTGAAGCCAGCAGCTGAATTTGTCTTGTATTTCTCTGTACTTACATTTTTATACTTCAGTTCAGGTGATGGATGATGATCACTACTGTGCTGACAGTCCAAAATGCAACATCTTACAATGATACAGTGAAAGGAACGTGGTGGAGTTGTGCACAACTATTATCATCAACTAAATTACTTTTTTTAAAAAAGACAATTGTTTACAATGTCAAAAATGACATTTGAAAAGTCCAGAAAACGTGTGGAGTTAGGATGTGTCTCTATTTCATCTACTGGTGTGTATGTATTTTAATGTAACTTTAAATTTCATAGCTACATATTTTTTTGTCGTCATCTTCTTTCAGTAAGTAGAATAGGTGATACTCTGGAAATAAAGTGGGGTTATACAGTAACTGAATCTGTTCTTGGTTTATTAGTGGCAAAACTGAATGTGTGGGACTACAGGAGGAGCAAAGACAATAGTTGTGTCATACAAGACTCTTAAATTCCAAACAGAAGAACCCAAACAAGTTTTAGAGGTGATTTTGTCTCGGGCTGAAATAACAGGTCAAGGGCAGTTCAATGAGGGTGATGTCTGGTGGGTCAGTGCTTCTGGTAGCTTGCTTTTTTAAATACAGAGCCTCAAAGAAGGATAATGGTTGGTAACCAGAGTGCGAGCGTGGTTGCTAAAAAACGGTGTGCAACTCATCCCTAAGTTACCCATGTTTCTCCTAGGTAACCCAAGATAAGTCATTTCAATTCTCTTTCTTCATGTTTCTCGACCTATTAAAATGAAATGTCATAAATGACAATCCTTTTAAAAGATTATTAATTACTTGGGCAACAGAAGTCATAAAACTATATTAGATTGCATAAGGGTAAGATGACTGTATACACTTCTGAAATGCTCATCTGACTCCAGTCTGAGCCTTGAAATACACCATCAGTTTACCAGTTTTCCTCTCTAGACCACAACCTGTACATAGAGCTAAGGTGTGAGGAAGGCACTTAGCTACTATGTTAATAAAATAAAGTCATTTCGGACATTTTCTGTGCCATTTTTTAGCATCAGAGTTACTCTATTGTTAGTTTCTTCATATGGCCATCCACAGAGATCACAGTGACCTAGTCTTCATCCCTCTTTTTGAGTCCTATCTGATACTGAAATAGTAGAGCAACTGGAGGACTAAATAAGATTATAATTACTTACCTTCGGGTCTAGACGTTAGAGGATGCATATAATGTCAGCAGCCAAAGCTTTACACAAGGTTCTAATAAACACGTTTACAATGAGTTAAATTCACCCACTTACGACAAAGAGGATTAGGTCGTAGAATTCAAACACCCTGAGATTTTCATATCCAATCTTACTTCCAGTTTCTGGCCTGAGGACAACCAGCATTTTTCACCAGGGTTGGTTCTGTGCAGTACAGAAGTGTTACTTGTGAAAGCCTTCTTAGATACAGGCAGAGCAAGATCTTCGAAGTGTTCAGTATACCAGCTTCACTCCCTTCTTCTTGAGGACAATGAGATTTGGAAAAAATCATGGTTTATACTTGCACATCATGGTACAGTATGCATTTAGAAAATAATGACATGAACATTTGGAAATATCGTCATGGAAATTTTGAAGCCCGGATACACTTCTGTTTCACGGCACACGCCAGTGTGCCCATGTGAAGTGTGAGGGTTGTGTTCAAGTGCAAACCGCTGGTCTTCAGGTAGTGAAGTGCTGGCCCATTTCCATCCATCTCTTCACTGGTCTTTAAATCGGCTAAAAAATTTGAGGTATGTCACATTTGTATTTTTGCAGACTATTATCTGATCTTTGTGGACAATATCAGCTTTAAGCAAGCAAATAAACAGAGGCCAGGGGGAAGTTTTGGAGCTTGTGTTCATTGAAGTATTTTGAATTTTTAAACAGAATCAAAAGTATTGATTTCACAGGGTTTTATTTGCCTTTTAGTTACTTTTCTGGTTTTAACACACCTAAATGTGGAGTTAGAATCATAGAATGGTTTGGGTTGGAAGGGACCTTTAAAGGTCACCTAGTCCATCCCCCCTGCAATAAGCAGGGACGTCTTCAACTATAGCAGGTTGGTCAGAAGTTGTAGGTTCTAATCCAGTGGAATTCATCATGTTTCTCCAAGTTGGTGACAACTAGCACTGCTGAATATCCGACCCCAGTTGCTTACTTTTGCAGTGCAATGAGAAACATTTAAATGCATATTTTATTAAACCCCAGTTATCGTCACCTCTTTTATTACATGATTGACCAAAAGTTTGCCATGTCTCCATCTGTGTAAGGAACCTGTCTGTTTTTTAAAGGCACTCAGGGAGGTGACAACGTTGGATTTGTACTTAACTCACCTGAGAGACATTGCCGAATAGTTAACTCATCAAGTGCCAACTGAGATTTAGAGGAAGCAGGTTGTTTGATAACTGACAGTTTACTTGTTTAATTTGGTAATTTTTTTTGAAGTTAAATTCTGCCACTGACTATACCTTTTCACATATAAGTGAAATGCTCTTTTAAATGCATTCCTTTTTTTTCAGCAAATTTGTTACAAATTGTTCTAGTTGAGCTTACCACTAAACCTTATTTCCATAGTCCGTATATATTCTCAAGGAATTGTCAAGTAGTTTGCTTCATTCACCAATTTGTGATCATCAGATATACTTGGAATGGCATGGGAAAAAATGTGTCGACACCATGTTTGAAATACAAATGTTACATATTTCTCTTATATAAAGGGAAAAAAAAAATACCAAACCAAACCCAACCCACAAAAGTAATGTAAGGCTGTCGTGCCATCTAGTGGCAGTTGTTCATTCTCATTTTAGCTCAATCCATATTATTCTAAAGTATTATTTTTAGCCGTATTGTGCCTTAGTGGAGCTGACCTAATGCTTTAGGAGAGCATCATTACAGTAATACACATGAGCAGAAAGAACTTTTCCATTTCTCTTCCTGCCTAGCATTACTATTTGCTATAAAAAAAGGAGTTTAAATAGCATTTAGATAGTGAAAACAAGTGAAATTAATGAGTTAAAAATCAATAACAACACACACGTCTTGCATTTTGAAACAGAAATAGTGAACTATTTATATATAAAAAGAAAATGGATTTGTAAGCTTCTGTGTAAGGCTGTAAAATATCTTTATAATATGCTATTTAAATTTATACTTATTTACAATATCTATAGTAAAGTCATGGTATGATACATTTTTAAAAAATAGAGCTTGTATTATGGATTCGATAAATGCAGCATTTGATTAAAACAGTTAAACCTTTGCTATATACCCCCAAGAAAACTAGCAAGCAAAAAAGATAGTTGAGCTGTTTTCCAAGGGGAAGTATAGAGTATCTGCTCCTTTTTAAAAGTCATTGGTCAAAGTCTCCCAAACAAATACAGATGGCACCTTTATGTCTCCTCTGATTCCACGACAGCTGGGGTTAAACCAGCCCATTTGTGGTTTCACTCAGTTCTTTGCACTCACTTTAATCTAGCTCACGTGTATTAGTCTCGCAGAAACTATTGCATTGGCCAGGGATCTGCTGGGTACGTGATCCTCTGCCTCAGCCCCTTCACACTCACCGAACGTCCTCCCTGATTGCTCATTTGAACAAGCATCCAGCAGTAAGGAAGAGGAGGAGGGAGAAATCCTCCAGCGTCCCTTTAAAGCCATTTTGGAGTGGCTGTGTTGCGTCTATGAATTGTCCACCGAGGGGTCGTTGTTTGCACAAGGAATGAGGATGCCTACTTCCAGCTGCTAAATTACATGACTAAAGCTAGAAGATGCAGGCGTCTCTCAGACTGGTCTTTGCAGGACCATAATGTGTATCTATATTGATTTAAAAGTGATTTGTTTCTTTTAAGACCCCTTTGAACTGTTTCAACTATTGTCTTCCCCTAACACTCACATAGTTTCCTGGTTTTCCAAGGCATTACCATTTTTATGCCCCATCTTCAAAGAGCCATACTTTGTTAACAATGCTGCTTCGTCACTTACCTTTAACTGCTGATCCTCATGTTTTCCCCGCTTTTGCAGCATTGCCTGTACTTTTTTTTTTAAACTAAAATGTACAAATCATTAAAAGTGAACTGGAGCATGACTGCAAAATTAGCTGGATTTGCTACACGTTCACACCCATCCTAAATTCCAGTGGAGCAAATGAGATAATTGCAGGTGAAAAAGTGAAAAGTTAAAGAATTGGGCCCTGGGCAGAGTAGGTACAGCGAAGTCCCAGAAGCTTGAAAAGCATCTTAGATTGTTAAAACATTACTGTGAGCAAGTGAAACGTTACCAAAGCTACAAGTACAGTTTGTGAGTAGAGCTAGCAGCATTGGTAGGCTTTGAAAAGCTTTGAAAATAGATTTTAAAGGGGATTTTTTTCCCCTGGGTTTATATAATTAATGTTAGTAAGAAGAATTTTATTGTACTTTTGGAGTCTCTGTTGTTTGTAAGCGCATCCACCCCAGTATAGCAGACTGACACCCACTGGGAATACTCAAGCGCATAAAATTATGCGTATGTCTAATTCTTTGCAGAACTGGGATCTGTGCATTTTTGTCCTTGCCAATATCACGCTGTATTTTAACATATTTTAATTTTAAAAATTATTTTGACTTTTTAGACTATGTGAGAGGGGATTAGCATCTAGAAAGATCTGCAAGTAGTTTGTGTTTGTTCCTCTCTTTTTTGTTCGTTTTCTCTAAATACCAGGAATAAAGTTGACTTCAAAAAGATAAAGGTGTCCGACATCTGCTGGCTTTGATAATTCTATCCTGCAGTTGTGGTAATGGTTTTACTGCTCTTAACTGTTAGAACAAATTAAAACTGCTCAGCTTGAGTAGCTAAATAAGCTCTGAGCCCACGCTTCCCCCACCTCCCCTTCCACATGTACATCTCAAGCAGCCACAGACCCACTGCTAGCTGTGGAGTGGTGCCAGGGGAAGGGGTGGAATTGGGCGTAAGTCGTTTACCTAGGAGATCTGTTCTGAACTCTATCATCTCATCCTGAAAATGCGAGTTCTCTGTGATATAAACCTCAAAAATTTAAGGGTACTGACCATACACCAAAATTGGCATTATAGTTGCTGCTGAAGTGGTTCTAAAGAGTCATTTATATATGATGCTTCCTTCTGCTGAGGTTACTTCAGTTCCTATCATAGTCTGACTTTTACTTTTTACATGAGCCACAAGTCCTTGCCTTTGAAACGAAAATCCGTGGATGAAGATAGATAATGCATGTAGCTTTGAAATAATATATTTATTAAATATAACAGAATCCAGCTTGTTGTTGTCAAAGTTGTTCCAAAAAATCAGTCATATATCATAATCAGGATGACTAAAAGTTTGCTAAATTTAAGGAGAGGCTTTCTCAGGATTAGTGAGCTGTGCATAAGATGTCTGAATTGTAAAAGTGCAGTTTGTTTATTTTTTTTAAAAGGCTGATACTTCTTGACGTTTTGGTTTTAGCTTGTCAGGTTTGAAATACTCTCTTTTCTGTAGAATTTGCATTTAAACAAAAATGAAAGTCAAAACTATTAGCCTGGTTTAAAATGCATGTAGGTAATAGCCCTTTTAAAATCACATTTCCTCCAAAATTTCCGTTAAATATCATGTGCAGAACTTCTCTCCCACTTGCTAAGTCTTCGTGAGCATGAGATAGTGATATTTCCCATAAAGTGAGACAGGTGTAATAACAGTACAATTCCTAAAGATCATCTATCATCAAAATGAGTGTTATTTACTTTCTCAGATTTCTGGAGAAGTAGCCAGGCGCGCAGGCAGATCCTGCTTTTAGCATCACAGAGAAATGTTTAGCTAGGGACAAAAGGGTTTGGGTTTTTTTTTTAAAGAGGTTTTGTTTCTTCATTTTTCTGTGCAGAGTGTGCAAGGTATGTATTGCAGTATTCTTTCAGATGGTGGAATGAGTCCTGTATTTCTTGAGTGGGGATAAAGCATTAATTTTGTTTGAAATGCTAGTGGTGGTGTAACTTTCGGAATTTTAGATGTGGAAAGACTGAGGTCTGTGGAAAGCTTTTCAATTTTTTAAAAAAAATTTTAATTTTGCTCTATACTCTAAATTAAATCAAACCTCTTACTGTTGCTATTATAGGTTGCTGGACCATGCCAGGCTGCTCTTAGAAAACCATAAATACAGAAAATATTTTTTCAGGGATCTTCCTCTGAAGCACAGAGAAGAACTTGTCCATGGAAATAGGTCTGATCGTCAGGAAAGACCAGTGTAGAGAGAAATCCTGTCTCAGTGCTGAGAATCTAACATGATTTTATGTGAAATAGCATAGGTGAAAACGGCTAGTTTGATTTATACTGGTAGATTACAAGATGTGTAGTGTGTAACCCAAATTTCATCTCTGAAATACTTTAGCAAAGTATAAAACAAAGACCTCTAATACTTGGTAGCCATTTGGGCGGCAAAGGAGGACAAGAAGGATTGTATAATTAACAGTAAAATGCAGTTGAATAGGAAAACAATTTTTTCTTAAGAATTGATGATAGCCGGTCCAGGCTTTGCAGAGGGTAAGTTACATGTTTGTGCTTATGAGCAGGCTGTGCCAGCACAAGAGCGTCATTTTGAAAGCTAATTTAGTTTAGTCCTGGTTAGAATTAAAATGTGTTAATGAAGAGTGTCTTGTAGGCTGTGGTGACTGTAATTGCTGATGGAGATGTCCACAAAAAAATGTAGAGGAAACTAAATAAATAAAAGCATATGAATTGTTAACTAACTTGGATAAATTAAATTCATATGTATTTTATGGTTCACCACTGGTACTCTTCAAGAGTACAAAACCCCATTTCATTGAGAATGGAAGCATGCACACCAGTGGTCATTGTAAAGCATCTCTAAATAATTTTATAAAATACAGGAGTCTTAAGGAGATACATTAAAATGTTACTTCCTAGCCATTTTTCAGTGCTGCTACCATAATAAGAAAATTAAATTAAAATAACGGGCAGTCTTATTTCTTACCATTTGGACTGCAGATAGTTAAGTGATGCCAATCCTTTTAACCAGGAATAGAGTTTGAAAACAAAAAAAGATGAATATGAATTGTATTTTCGGAGTCAGAATATGTAACTTGGCAATTGAATTCATTTTTTTAATGGAGGAGAACAAAGATTTTTGGTTTGTTTCACTTCCTATCATTTAGAACTTTAAATGAATAAATGAAGAGATTTGGTCATTATGAGAATTCCCATCTGGTTTATGACCTTGATGCTGGCAACTTGGGCCCTCTTACAATACCTGCTTTTCAAGTAGCAGCACAATTAATTTAAAATAATTTGTCATAGTGTGTACAAATTAAGTCTGTGGTTCCATTTTCAGCTTCTAGTGTTAAGTAGTGTTTAGAGTTTGTGCTGATTATGGTGACTGAATTATACAAATTAATACCGTTTCAGTCCTTTTCTATACTGAGTGCTAAAACTGTGTTTCACCTTGTATTTTTTAATTTGTGGTGTGCTCTTGTTATTCCCCTAAGAGATGTTCTCCATTTAGGAGCATCATCCGCCTCTCAGGGTGTTGAGACATACAATCTGAGGAGATTGTTCTAAATTTGATGATGCAGGCTAAAAAAAAAAATAGGATGCTGAAAAACAGTTATCACTTGTTTTTGTTTGCTTCTAAACCCATGAATTTAGAGGTGGTTTTGGGAAGCCCTGCAGAGCACTGTCTGGTGCAAGCAGAACCCGTTCCTCTGCTTTCCTAAGCCATGCAGTAAGAGCGTGGCATGGGCATCCTCTTCCAGGTCTGGATGGAGCTGTTGTTAGCAGCGGATCCTCTCTCCCCACTGTCCATCACAGCCCCCAGCGGGGTGGTGCTGCCCCAGGCTGAGCCAGAGGAGAGGTGTCCGGGTGACCCCACGTGCTGGTGGCTGGTCAGGCTTGGCTGACACGGTGCTGAAGTACCCGAGATAATGTAAAACACCTCCCCTTTCATGAGATCTCCCGTGGGAACGCTCATCTTGGGCACAGCAGGAGGGCCGAGCTGGGCAGGGGACATCTTGAGTGGCTTGAGCACTCAGTGCATCAAGCACATCCCTCCTCCGGGGCTTCCACGCATCGTGCTTAGCAAGTCACCGCACTGCAGGCCGGTCGAGCTCGGAGGGTGTATTTTGGCTGGATGAGATTGGTTGAGCTACTGCCCTGCTTTCTGCAGCAGCCTTAAAGGTAGTCATTTAAACGATTTAAAGATTGGTGGTGTGCTTTAAAACATACCTTCTGCCCTGCTTTGACCAGACAAATGCATATTTTCCCTAGCTGAAAAAAACTTTTAGTACACCTAGCTGGCAAGATGTCAATCTTGAATGTTATTTTAAGCGAGCCTGACTGAGAAAGGTGGGGTTTTTCATGCCATTTTTCATTGCTCCTGTGCAAGCAATATTAATACCATTTTATTCTCCTCAGCCCGAGCTTTGTTCGCTGGCATTTTGGTTCTTGGTATTTTTACAGTTAGCAGATGTGTGCAACCTCTCCATTACTCATGCCCAATAACTGCAGTAATTCTTTTTGAACTACATTTATTTGTTTTCCTGGTGTGTGTGTGTGTGCGCTTGTTACATGAGATTGTGCTTTCCAGTATAACAAGTCATAGGGTATCATGTAATATGTATGTATTGGAACAGATACGGATATTTGCGGTAAATTCAATCTCATTAGGAATTCAGTCTCAATAGAAATTGAAATGTAAGCAAAATTCAGGATTAGTTACTTGACTGTGAATTATTGTAAATTTTGCAACTTCTGTGGGACAAAATGTGGTCAATAAATGTAACGGTATGAATAAAAAAAGGATTAAAATGTCAATGCAAACAAACCCCCCATATTTGGAAGCAATTAAATTATATTCCCAGCTTTTGGAAGGAAAGTGAATTTAAAGAAAAATAGATCTATTGCAATCTATCATACTTAGTAGAACACCATCTTTTAAATTCTTTTATTCCACCAGTATTAGGTATAAAAAAACTAAACTACATCATATTCTAGAGTGACCGAAGCAACTAAAAAAGACAGAGCAAGAATTACACAACTGGTAGAGAAACGTGCCAGCTTCTATGCCTTTATGTCATCAGCTTCCTGGTGGATATTTTTTGTGAAATCATTTTTCCTGAATCCTGTAACCAAAATGTGGGCAGTGAGACTACTGTGCTTCAATGTTGCTTTTTCAAAGACTTCCCTACCGAGAAACTTATTATCTGCTTGTCCCCTTGTGTTCCCAAGGATCAAGAAAAATAGTGTTTACAAGATTTTTACATTGTGCATGAACACATGCACACACAACTCACAAAATGATATTAAATACACAGTTTATAACATACCCTTTACTCTCCCTGTACTCAGTTGGATTCTTTCTTTAGCAGGAAGATAACAAAAAGTACTAGGACATGTGGCATCATCATTCAAGTTCTCGAACTTTACTTGAAGTATTTTTAACAATTTGACATGATAGGATGCTATAAGTAAGAGCTTACTAAATTTAACATTTCACATCTTGATTTTATTTTGTGTAGTCTCTCTTCTTCTAGTATTTGTTTAATATTCTTTTCTTTTTTTAGTACTTTTCTCCTTTTAGGTGGGGTTTTTTTCACTTTAAGTTGATAAATACGTATATTCTGCGTTGACTATGCAAAAGGTTTTTCCTCTCTGGCTTCTTTTTCACCCAGTTCAGTAGAAGCTTCTGCTTATGTTCCTTTGGTCTCAGTTGCATGACAGCAGCCTTCAAGATGCTTTTCGTGATACCAAATTACTGAATTTTCTACCTGAAGGCAGTATTTACAATATACTGGTGTTCACAGATGTGTTTAGTTCGCTATTCTCCAAAACAGTTACCAGAATCTTCTGCTATTGCTGCAACTTGTGTGACACATGTTTTCAAACACTGCTAGCATCTCCATCTCAGTTGTGGCTTAGATATGACATTCTTGCATGTTATTTTGGTTTTTTAATGGTCTTTTCTTTTTTCTTTTTCTTTTTTTTTTTTTTTTTTGGTTTGGTTTGGTTATTTGTTTGGGGTTTGGGGTTTGTGGGTTTTTTTTTTGCTTTTCTTAATACATCAGTGTATGTGACAGTTCCTGAACTCCATTTGAGAAATTAATGGTGGCTTAGGGTAGTGCACAATAGCACCTCCTCATAGTCAGTGTAATGTCCCTGTTGCGGATTAGAGGGACTTGAAGGCTGCAGTAGTGACTGGAAACCTTTGAGAGCCATTTCAGGACCTGGAACTTACTGTGGGATGGAGCCACTCTGATAATACCCTTCTTCCTCAGTCAGATCAGCTTTGAGAGATTGGTTTCCCTTAGACAGGCTTTGCAACATCTTAAGCAAGATCTGGCCCTGAAGCGCCAGATACATTATTTGAAGAGTATCCTACATCCTTTTGCACAGAGAGGTCTCCAGGAGATAATATCTTTTGCCCCTCTGTCTTTTTTCTACCCGATAGCTAAAGGTATTGCTGCATTATTAAATCACGTTACCTATCTTTTGGCATATCTTTCCAGCTTAATTATTTCTTTCTGGTTTACCCTGACTATTTTTTGAATAGTCATGTGTCTGTAATCCTTAGGTGGAAGAAGTGCTCTTGTACTCTGTGCATTGCTAACAGCCCTCTCCCTCCCTGCTACATGGGGTAAGCAAGGAAGTATTATTTGATTCATTGACATGGCACCTGCCCAGTCCACCCCGCTGAACTCTGAGACAAATAAGGAGCCTGTCTTGTTGAGAATTTAATGTGGGGATCCGTTAAAGGTTTTCGACTATCAAGATGCTGAATTTTGAATTGGCACAAGGCTGAGATAGCAGGCAGAAATGTCCAAGTCTTCAACATGCGAAGAGTTTATTTTTTGTCTTCAGAAGACAAGTGCTACAACGACCAATTCAAAATCTGTCATCACTTTTAATTTAGTGCCCATATTTTGAACCCATTACTTTTTGTGATGTATGCGCTGCAATATCATCAAGAGAAGAGGGAGAAAAAGTTTCCAAGAAGTCAAGAAAAGAGAGCTACTAGTTGTAACAAATATAAGTCCATAGTGTTTCCTCCCTAAGCCATAGTCATTTCAACAACTCTTAACAATGAAGTAAAACTAGATCGGAAACTAAATGTCAGCTGTTCTTATTAATTACAAAGGATGTAGTGAAACAACACGTAACAAAAAGTGCCTACTGCTTGAGTTCATGTCTTGCAGAATGCCTGGTGCTTAATCATGTGTGTGTCTGTGTGAGGCTTGAAAAAAATGCTCCGAGCGTAGTGAAAAGCTGTTCATGTTTAATTTATTTTCATTAAAACGTTTGACAGAATTTCTCTGTTGTCTTGATACATCTCAGTAGAACTTTCTGTGGACAAACATGACACTGGTGATGGAGAGGGAGAAGTTTAGTAACTGGCACAAAAAAGGAGAATATTTAAGTTTTTCTTTTTAATGGCAGAATTTTTGTGGTAAACTTAAGTACTAAATCTCGGTCCAAAACAGCATAAAATTTTTTAGAATTGTCCTTGAACATCATTCTGCAATGCTATATGGACCTTTACTGATACTTATGTTCATCAAACATTAGTTGTACTTCCCAGTTGTTTATATATTTTCCTGCCTACAGAACTGTGCGGTGATTGTATCCATGGATCATCAAGAACCATAAGAACTATTTGAACTTTACTAGATGAAGTCATTCGTTGCAGTTCCACTTGGGTTCAGTTGCTTGAAGAATAGGAAGAGGTTTAAACAATTCCACTAATATGCTTAACGGGAATACTTAGATACGTAAATATTTACAGTATATAAACCTTCTTGTAAGACAGAGGTGTATCAAAGAGGCTCCTGTAGTTATTCCATGCAATGAACTAACAAGTCAGTTAAGAATAGATGCACTGGCTCTCAAATTAAAGTCTGCTTTGATGCCTGCTTAGGAAACAATGCCTCAGAAAAAAAAATTCATGACTTAATATATAATTTCAGAGAAGAATCCTAGACTTACTCTGTGAGGCTTTTATTAAGTAGACTTGCGACCTACCTAGATCCAGACCTTCTCAAAAATCTGAAGCAGCCACTGACTTCCAGGGCACAGGAAACCAAAAAATATGGACTCCAATTGTCAGGCATTAGAAACAATGCAAGTCGTATTTTGAAAAATGACATTGTGACTTTATATGAGTAAGCCTCTTTCTCTCCTTAATGCAGTGGGGTATTTGTTTCAGCTTTTTAAATAAAATTTCAATTCTATGCACAAAATAAGTTTTTAGGTATTTTTATAAACTGCATAGAAAGGTGGACACACTGGGAAGAGGGGGGACAAGCAGGTTTCCATCCTGCTTGAAAGGAGCAGATGTTCTGCCAATAACGCACTATTATATACTAATATTAGTAGTGTGATTCTGCATTAAGATATAGTTGACTTGAGAGACACTGCTGATTTCCCTTTTATGAGCTGTACAACTGTAAGTAAAGTTAAGGTTTCATTTGCTGAATGAGATAAGCCAAATCCAAGATACTCACTAGAGTGTGCTGCACTCCATTCAATGCACTTGGTTGACCTTTATGGAAATTGTGGAAATTCTAATTTCCTCGCACTTTTACTGTTTTACAAGGGCCTGCATGTTTACAGCCTTCACTACATGCACAACCCTTTTTTCTTTCTTTCTTATCAGATAATCTCACCGTCAGAGAGAGGGCATGAAGAAGCCTCCCTCTTCTATAGCACATAATTTCAAATGCCTTTTTTATTAAAGTAATCTTTTCACAATTGTCATTGAACTTTCTTCCCCCATTTGTAAACCCTCTGTATTTTAAATTGCTTTCTAGTACCTATTTTGAATGCGTGTTTATATAGGTTACATTATTTCAGCTTTCATCTGATTCTGTGAAAGGTTCCGTTAAATTTTTTTGTGCAATATCATAGGAAAAATTCCATTACTAATTATTGGTAAAATACTTATAATTCTTTTGCTAGCTATTGCTACTATTAATACATGCATTACTAGCATTGGCGATCGCTCACTCATTGGCGATTTCAGTTTATAATGCAGTGCTGCTGATGGAGCTGAAATTGCCATTCATTTGTAAAACAGTGATGTTGATCATAGAGTTTTAGTGACCTGCCAGTGGTCCTTAGCTACAGCTGACTAGATGATGCCTGTGTAGGTATATCTGTTTGTTTTTGAAGAGACCCCAAAGAGCCGGTTTAAATGTGCAGCAGCTCATTTGTCATCAGAGATTGCCCCTGGGATGTCCCAGCAGACTCCTTCCCTTTATCTCTCCCTTGTCTCCAGTGGCAGTGTCATGAACAGAAGTGAGCTCCTCTTTCACAATATGAAGAATCAGTCTTTTCTGTCCCTCTGTGCACAGTCAAAGCATGCTTTTAGCTCTTCATTTTCTTCTGGAGTTATAGGTACATATGCTTGCCAAAATGATCCTCTTCATCATCTGTTTAGTCAGATGTTTGTGCCTTTTTCCTGTAGGTCTCACACTTGCCACTAATCTACCAGCTTTTTAGATTTCTAGATTATTGTCACACTTTGGGATGGAGTAAATAGAGATGTTAAATGTATTTACTGGTACTACCATTTCTTTATCATAAGGGACTGACCTTGTTTGTGGTCTATGAAGTAGTATAGTATTAGCCAAGAGCCACTAGAACCTCACAAGGTGCAGGATGGTATGACAGATTTGGGTATAAATTTGGTTTTGAGAAAGGAGATCTACTGTGTGAGCATGGAGTTAAATATGGAGGGATGGGAGGAGTGCAGCATTGAATTAATATGGTTAATGGAACCACCAAAGTTCTAAATATTTACAACATAAACTTGAAATCTGTGCCCTCACAGGTTAGATCTTGTATTACATTTTACTGTATTATTATGAAAAAGTGAATGGAAAGTATTTGTGAATTATGCTGTTACTTACCTCTTGACTCTCCCAAGAATATTTTTGTTTTCTCTTCCAGGGTTCCTATCTTTCCCCCTTCTCCAGTGGAAAGTATAGATGTGTGATTATATGATCTAAATGGTTTATTATTCTTCACTGTTAATGCAGTAAATTGTTTATATTCTGCATTCTCAATTGCTGTAACAAAGTTTTAAATAATATCTCTTGATAGATGCATTCACTAAGAATCTCTAAATTTATTTAGTTCTGCTAAACATTGTGGAATAATATACTGAATGCTCTGTGGAAGTATTTAAGCTGGATGCTTGAGGTGTGAGCATGGCACAAGACATATGCCCAATGACTCAATGCAGTATTTACAAGCTAAGTTGAATTATTTAGCAGTATTTCTTTTTTTTCATAGCCTTTCATGTCCCCTCGGTACCCTGGAGGTCCAAGGCCACCTTTAAGAATACCCAATCAGGTAAGATTTTATCACTGATGCACTATTGTGGTCCAGGGTGGTGGTGCAGTGGTAGGAACAGGAAATGTTGTCTTGTTGGCAACAAAACTGACTCAGTCCCTCTTCACCCCGTTTTGTCTGACCTTTAAATAGTTGTTTTGATAAGGTGTGGCCATACCACTCCCAGCTAACTTTCCTATGCTTAATTAGTGTCTACACCTCAAAATTCATTGTGTGTTAAGCCTGTTTGCAGAGGGAGGATATAGTTGCCTTGTGTGGTGCTGCATTACCCTCAGCCAGCCAGCGCTGCCTGCTCTGAGACGGAGGCAGAATGTCCCCATAACTGTTACACGCTCTAAGGTTTCCTAACCACATCAAGCAGTTAGCTCTGAGAATTTTTTTACTTAATTCTGTGTAAAATGCGTCACTCCTCGTATTCTTTGTTGGCTAGATGAAGTATATTTATTTCATAGTAAATATGGAGATTATTGGTGAGAAACAGATATCATAAAGTGCTCTATGGCTCTTACAGACACTCTGAGGACTTTATAAAAGCATCGAATACCCAGTTTTCTCTCATCTCCCATCAAAAGATATGCATGCCAGTGTAAGAAGAATGAGTTATGAGCTGCTGTTCATCAGCAGAGACCTTTATTGGCCCATCTGTGAAAAGATGGTTCTGGAAGCAGATAGCATTGGTATTTTTAAGTTCTCCATAGTGCAGATAGAGGAGGAGAAAGTGTTTGTCAGCAGATGAAAAGTTAAAGATAAGCAGACAGAAAAATATCAGTGGAGCTCTGAAAGAAAAACTGGGTCATTTACAGTATTGGGAAAGGTTGATAGGATAGATGGAACGGGTGTTTTGGTCCAACTTAGACTTCCAAGACTGCCTTTCTTGTTGTCACAGCTTGATGAGGAGACTTCTATGCCACAACCTCAGTTCTGGCTATGTTTTGTATCTGTATAACACAATGTCAACAAATGTGTCTTTTGCACTAGCACAATATTGCCAGAGAGTATGAAGTTTAAATTTTAGTGAGCTGGATGTATCAAGTGGCAAGACTTCTTCAGATTTCCTCTACATCAAACGTGGTAATGTTTGGAAGCAGGTTAAGTTACCTGTACCTTAGCTACTTTCTCACAAGGGAAATGGGTGACTTAATTAACCTTGCTGAAGAGATCATCGAGGGACAACATAAGAGTGCAATGTCATTAGCACTTTAGTTATATATTTGCTACAGATGTACTGTAACTCAGTACAAAATATCTTCCTGCATTTTGCACCTTTCAGTAATATCTTAGCCAAGATACACCAGTGTTTGGGTTTCACATATTCCTTTGTTTCTTGTTCTATATTTCTGAACACTGTAAATACTGGCAGGTAGAAACTGAATGTGGTAAGTGCTGTGAAAGCGCTGCCAACCTGCAGTTTTCGTTTCAGAAGTGTTTTTGTCTGCACGTTGTGATATTTTCAGTTCAGAGCTGTAACATAATCACATAATCTCAATGAATTACAGCTCTTGCAATTCATTTGCATTATGCCACATTCATGAATTACTGCTTTTAACAACACTGCCATTATTTAAGTTACAGTATAGCTGGACAGTGTGTGGAAGTAATAAACTATTGTAGTGCAGCTTTAAGGCTGAAATTTTGATTAGACGGAAGTCAGTAAAAATCAGAGTTAAAATTTCCACTGTAACTCTAACTCTATTCCTTAATGACTTGCAGTAGGGGATGCCTTGTGTTTCTTAGGCAAGAGCATGCATGCACAGCACAGTCCAGTGCTCTGTAAGGGTTATTTGAGCTAGTTCTAGGCGTTGTAGCAAGGAAAGTTAGTACCTACCAAGTGCCACACGAGTGCCTCCAAGTTGCTTCAGTACTCGATCACGTCCTACCAGATCAAGCCCTATAAGGGTATTTGCTGTTCGCAATGCATGGTGCTATGCAGGTGCACTTGTTTTTCTTGAAAAGTGGTATGATGTGTTAGAAAGGAAGCACAGTCCTTCACATAATGATCTGCAGTGTAATGATTGCGTGAGTTAAGTCTTCGGTCACGTGGAACTCACAGCAGCAAATGCCTCCGTGTCCTTGCATGTCACCTGCCATCTCTGGCAGAAGTGACCAGTTCCTGCTTTGCTAGTATTTGACACTTCTCCATGCACTTCATGTGTTCTTCTTATGTATCGTCCAGATTTCAAGCCACTGAAGTACATGTAAAACTCTGATTTAAATGATGTTGTCTCAGATTATTTGTTTATTCCATTAATCTTGCCGTGCAGTACCTTTCGACTGTATTACCTTTGAGGTAGTAACGTGCATCTTAATTTTGAATTTCCTACCTCTTGTGGAAACAAACTGTATAATACTTGCAGATCGGTTCCCCTTTGTATGTATCCAAGACTACTACATTATTTCCAGGTCAAGAGTAACTTACCCATTCCCACAGTAAGCAATATTTGTATTGCCTGCATAGATTACTTTCGTAATAGCAGATTTACTCATTCTGGATACATTTTTATTGAAAATGTGGTGTTGTTTTGAAATGCTAAATAGCACCTAGTGGATCAGCAACAAAGATCCATTCATAAAAATTCATTTTTCTAGTTGACTAAACTATAGTTAAGACACTGTAGAAATTAGCCTTAAACCTAATTCAGGTACTATAACCCAAAGGGCAGACCAAAATGCGAGGACATAAAAGCAATGCGTTTGATTTGCACCAGAGGTGAAGTAACAACACAATGTACCTTCATGCTTGAAGGCAATATTTAGGAGCAAGTTTTGTGACTGTTGTTATCTCCCATAGATGCATAATAAGCTTATCTTGGCATTGATGCCCTTCAAGAGTAAGGCAGAGTGGAAGCTAAAATGTCCCCCACATCACAGCCCTAATTAACTGCACCCTGTGAATGCTGTGCGGTTGGCTCAGTTACGTCCCACTCTCAGAGAATATTGGTATCCGCACCCTGATCTCTGAAAGGAAATGTTAAAATAATGGTTAAAAGGGAAAACTGTAGCAATATAAGCTTTGGATAAATTGCCACGTACCCAAGAAAAAGGCAGTGTTTGGAGGTTAAATAGTAGGTAAGCTAAAGTGAAGGAAGTACGGGGAGGGAGGAAGCAAATTAGGCAATTATATTTTGGAGATTATTTATACATAATTCCACAGAAGTCCGAGAGTTTGCCCATGCCCATGTACAGTCAGGGTTGTAGGACATTCGGGACTTTCAGTTTATAAGTTAGGCATTTGGGACGTTTAGTTAGGGCATTTAGGAAAATTAACTCTTCCATGTTACTCTTGACTCAGAAGAAACATCCAGGAATTAAAAACAAAATATCTGAATTATGTCTTTAACATAAATTTCAAAGCATTATATGCTTTTAACATACGGTTTCTATGCCTGCAGGCACTTGGAGGTGTCCCAGGAAGTCAGCCATTATTGCCTAGCGGGATGGACCCAACACGGCAGCAAGGTGAATGAAATAATTATTTGGACCATTCAATAGTACTGTGTTCTCAAACTTGTGTTTTTCTTTCTGTGTTTCAAAGCTTACTGCAGCTTTTTAAGTTTTTTGTTAATCAAAAAGGAATGACTTGTTAAAGTTGTTTTAGAAGGTGCTTGTGTATTGTAGTTTTTTAAGTTACATAATTTTATTTGCAGGGCATCCAAACATGGGTGGGCCAATGCAGAGAATGACTCCTCCAAGAGGAATGGTTCCGTTAGGACCACAGGTACCTTCCACAGATAGATACCCATTTTTATTGATAGGCCTATACTCATTCTATATTACTCTGGCTTTCCATAGCTTGAAGATGGCCAGGACTTGTTCTTCTAACCCCATTTTAAAATAAACTCTGTTTTACAGAAATTAATTCTGAGTTGCAGCTGTAAAAAGTCTAAAATGAAAACATGAGTCATTTTAACTAAGATTTGAAATTAAAAGAGGGAATCCCTTAAGTTGCTTATTTCAGAAAGGTTATATTTGTCCTACAACCAGTGTATGTTGTAATCAAAGGTTGACATCTGTAAAGGAGACCAAGGATCAAGTGGGTGTTTCCTCATCCTCTCTATCTAATTCATTATGCTGTTTAGGAGGAAAGGATTAATACTTCTGACTTAGGTGAACTCTTTGTACCAAAAATACCCCCCAAAATTCTGTAAAGTTTTTCTTTCATCCACTATTGGTCTAGATTTTTGGTGAGTGCTAGAGGGATTTTGATGTAAAATGAGAAGTTCATGCTGCCATTCCTCCCCCTTGTCAATTACAAGCATCTCTCTAGCTCTGTTTTCAAGGAGCAAAGCAACCTTGGATTGCAAGAATCAGCCTTCTCCGTGGTGCTGACCTGGAGCATAATTGTTCATAGGCTTTTTCTTCAAAAGTGTGAAAATATGAGTGGATATTTGTTAGCGTTATATTTCAACAGTAAACTAAGGTAGAAAACAAATTAATTCTGATGCATACCTGAAATATGAATCCAAAAGATTATTCTGTATTTTGTCACCGCTCTCACTGAGAGAAAATTTAGGTGGTGGTGTTTCATACCAGTGTTGCCAGTATTTCTGTATTACAGCGTGCTTGTTGTGCCCACACTTTGCATTTTTACTTCCCCACTTCAGATAATCTCTCTAGTGACTTCTTTGTTCCTTGGAATAGCAACTGAATTTTCAAGGATTAAATAGCTTTGCCTTTCAAATCTGTTAATAATTGTCTTTACGATTTTGGGTCTTCTTGTAGAAACCAGTTGTGCAGTCCTACGCAGTATCTCTGCGTGACCAACAAACCGTTATTAAATACATTTGTCATTTTTTCTGTAGCATTGAAGTATATTTACCACTTGCCTTTTGGAGGTAGAAAGAGAAGCTTTGCAATGCTGCCATATGAGATTGAGCTGGTACTTTATGCAGCACCATTAGTCACACAGCAGGCAAATCTGCCAGTTTTTATAAGGATAATTTTTGCTGTCTGTTAAAATCCAGTGTTTTTGTAAGGTTCTTCTTTCTTGTACTGAACATCCTCTTAAAATGGGGAAAACATAAGTTCACAGAATCATAGAATCGTTTAGGTTGGAAAAGACCTTTAAGATCATCAAGTCCAACCGTTAACCTGGCACTGCCAAGTCCACCATTAAACCATGTCCCTAAGCGCCACATCTACATGTCTTTTAAATACCTCCAGGGATGGTGACTCAACCCCTCCCCTGGCCAGCCTGTTCCAATGCTTGACAACCCTTTTGGTGAAGAAATTTTTCCTAATATCCAATCTAACCCTCCCCTGGCACAACTTGAGGCCATTTCCTCTCACCCTATCGCTAGTTACTTGGGAGAAGGGACCAACACCCACCTCTCGAAAACCTCATTTCAGGTAGTTGTAGAGCGCGATGAGGTCTCCCCTCAGCCTCCTCTGCTCCAGGCTAAACAGTCCCAGTTCCCTCAGCCGCTCCTCGTAAGACTTGTTCTCCAGACCCTTCACCAGCTTCGTTGCCCTTCTCTGGACACGCTCCAGCACCTCAATGTCCTTCTTGCAGTGAGGGGCCCAAAACTGAACACAGTGTTTGAGGTGCGGCCTCACCAGGGCCGAGTACAGGGGCACGATCACCTCCCTACTCCTGCTGGCCACAGTAATCTGCACAAAATTTTGTGTAGCTAATCTACACAAAATTTAAGTTCTCAAATGAATCTTTTCTATAAATGGATCATCATCTATCTTTGTATCTGGCATTTAGGATCTTCTCAGAATGCAGTTTTAAAATCAAATTTGATGAATCTTTCACACATACTTTTAACATTCTCTTGCTGCAGTCCTGTAAAGTTGACTTAGGTGTGCCCGTAGTGGGAGGCCCTGCTACCTTGCCACACAGGCAGTCAACTTGCAAAACACTTAATGTGCTGATGCAGAAATGCTTATGTCCAGTATAGCATGCATATGCTTAAAAACTTACAGAAAATTTACCTCAGTTTTGTATTTTATGATTCTAGACTGTTTCAAATGAAATAATATGAAGCAAAAAGCAGTGGATGGTTGTAAATGCTTGAATCTGTGAAAAGCTCTAAAGAATTAGGTTCAGGCTTTTTTCAAGCTGTAGTTATGCTAGATGAATGGGGTACTACCTCCAATCTGTGACCACTACTTCTCCCTATCCTTCATATCTGCTGGTGAGCCTCCCACATGCTCCCTAATGCTTTCTAGTGAAAAAGAATTGGGTCATCTTTAAGAAAAAAGTTTTGGCTAAGCTGGCTTATTTTGGGCACCTGACATTAGGGAGCACTTTTATGAACAACTCAACTACCAGATAAACAGTGGTGATGGTGACTTGGAGTAAAAAGCTGTAAGGAGCAAATTAGGGCACTAACTTCTCTAGAGAGCATAGCTGCAGCTGAAGGAACGTGTGTATTGGTAGCCTTAATGAAAACACTCTTATTTTGGGACGAAGGAGTACATTTGATTAGAATTAGCGGTAATTAGAGTTAGAAGTACATTTGATCAGAATTATTCCAGTCCTGCAGGATTCCATAGGGATCTTTAACCTGGTCCACACAAATGATTCCTGCATTAAAATAAAGAGGGGAGATACCAGGAGGAGAGAATAGAGAGAATGGCTCAGCCCTCCACATCGAGATGGAACTAAAACAGATACGGAACTGCTGTTTTGTTACAGTCAGACTGTGTTCTCTTCCAGATCCAGTAGTGCCAACTGGGGATGTTACTGTGCCCAGCTGCTTTGACTATCCACCAGTTACTGCCCTGCAGTTCTGACAAAATCATCTACAATAACCTAGGTTAAACAGGAGGTTTGAGTTTATCTGGCTGACTTTTGCCTGAGCATGCACACCAGTTGGTCTACCAGCTGCACACAAGGAGGCAGGAAAGAGTAGTGATTGATGACCAGCAGCTCTGGATAATACTATCTTCAGATGGCACTGTGGGTCTGGAAGAGAACACCTGCAGCCTCTGGTTGTATTCTTGCAAACCAATTGATGGGACGTTTTCAGGATTGTTAACAATGAAGGAAATTTTAAGTTTGGGGTTTTTGTTTGCAGCAACAGAACCTGCTCTCCTAGTTATAGGTCAGTTCTAGATCAGTTCTAGATAACTGATACGTCATATCAGTCAAGGTATAAACAGCAGCAGACCCACACTGCTGGATTTCTACCATGTATTCATGACTTCACGTTTACATGGTTTTGTGAATCAGACCAATATAGAGAACACCCATAAGCCTGAGTCATATAGTTTATGCAGTTTGTAGTAAACTATACATGGAGTGTGTTAATTTTATTATTGGAAAATAGACTGCAACAATGATCTAAATTTTTTTAAAGTAAATTGCTTCTTTGTTCCCCCCTCCTTCCAAAATGCACAGCTGTTCATTTTAGAGAATTTACTATTATCCATTCTTTTGAAATACCAGAAAAATGTAGCAGGATTAACACAGATTAGGGAGTGCATTATGACTATGAGGTGAGATAGACTGTTCTGCTTGTATTCCTCTGAACAAAAATAGGTATAATTCAGTTTTTCATGTAAATAGTACAGTTAAACTTTTGTCATAATATCAGAGCATAAACTCATATTTTATAGGCAGTGGGCAACTCATTTGTTGGCATAGCTATGACATTCATTAACATATTAAATACTTTCCGTATTAGTTACCATAGACTTATTAGAATGGACTGATTAAAAGAGAAATGTAATGGTTATTCTGTGTGTTATAAAAGTGGTATCATATGGTGTAATTTTATACAAGCATTTAGTGATATCCTAACAAAATCTAAATAAAAATAATTCTGTTTAAATTCCAGGATGTAGAAATCTTAGAATCTAAGTCCAGGTTTCTGATTTTGAATGAGCTCCCTTGGTATAAAAGTTGAATACATTATAAAACCTGCCACTTGCTGGCCGTTGACTTGACCTCTATATATGTAAATAATTCCTCCTGAAACAATTGACATTTTAAGTATTCTTAGTCTATTTCTATTGTTTGTAATTCTTTCTCCTTGGGGTTAACAATATTATTTTTTTAAGTCAACAATGGAAACTCCTGAAAGAATTAATTACATTGGCCTATCCAGTCAGCAGTTATGTAGGGATATCATTAACCTGCTGTCCTTTCTTTCCCCCTCCTCTTTGGTTTTGTTTTTTTGTTTTGTGGTAGTCTGACCCTTGGTTATCATTGCAGAACTATGGAGGTGCAATGAGACCCCCACTGAATGCTTTAGGTGGCCCGGGGATGCCTGGAATGAACATGTAAGCACAATAATAAAATCTTGTAATATTTAGAAAAATCATTATTTCATTGTGGAAGTAACATTTGGGTACATAAGACAAGGAGAACATGCGTTGATAAGTAACATGCTTTGATGACTAATAACTGCAGTTTAAAAAAGTGAACCAACAGCAATTTCCTTCTTCTGCATGCATCTCTTACAGGCGCCTTTGCTGTCCCTACAAGTCTGTACAAATACTCAGTTTCTTTCACAGGTCAAAGTTCAAATACTGGGAATATTTTGTCAGTATAGTCACCGATATATTCTTGTATGCATTTTTTAAAAAAATGACATTATTTACATTTATGTTTTTACTTTACTGATTAAATATTTTGTAAAGAATGGTACAAGTATGGTTCTTTTCTGCAAAATAAAGAAGTACTTAATTTTAGCAAAATAAAACCATTGTCTAGAACTATTTATAAAAAAAGACATATTTGAAAGAAGAAGCATGGATGATTCTCTCTCTGTTGCTGTTTTTATTTCCATAACTACGTTTATTTCCACTCTAAACAGATAGAAGAGTATTACAGATGTGAGTGTAAGGTTTTCAGTGTTTCTATGTACTTCTGGACTGGATCATCATTTGATAAAAATTGGTAGAGACCGAGTTCAGTTAAACCATATGATTTATTCCAGGCATGGATTTAGTCATGGGAGTGTATTATGCCTTTTATACCTGTAGACAACCCCGCTTTATAAGTGTGTAGAAAAATTTCAGATGTAAAATTAGTGTATCCAGAGTAGACTAGATCTAAGATGAGGATTTTAGCATAGCATGTGGCCCACCATGGGCAATCTTCTGCACTTCAGATGAATCTTTTGCTTGCTTGGAGTTGCTTACAAGATTAGCAAGCCTGGAAAAAAAATAAGGTGCTCCTTGTATTATTTAGATTTCTTCTTAAGAGATTCACAAATTTTAAGGGGCTGCTTTAGTTACCTTTAGCATACCACAGACCAGAGATTATCAAGTCATTCTTGTATCATGGCCCTACCTCTACTGAAGTTCGTACACTTTCCATAACCAGCATTTTGCAGACCCTGGGGTCACCACCCTGGTGGTCCGGCTGTCAAGACACTAGAATGATTTTACAACCTAAAGCAGAGAACAGGTTCTTTTCTTACTCCTTTTACATCTTTGTCTTTCAAGAATGAATTTTCAGCAGATTGACACAGAAAACACAATGAGTATGTGCTTGTTATCATTATATCATAGATACCCATTTTTACTCTTATTTTTATGGGAAACGTAAATGAGAGATGATAATTTTCATTTCAAGTAAAGAGTTACCAACCCGAAAAAGTAAAAGAGGTATTGAGATAGATAATACCGTTTAAAAAAAATCTAATCCACCTATCCTTAATTTCTTCTGATTTCCAGACATACCTTGAATTCTTGAAGCAAATAAAGTAAAATCTAAAGTTGGGTGTTACTCTATCATACACATCAGATATTGGACTCAAAACAATTCTAGGAACCTTCCCAAGAGTAGGCATTTCTTCTTTTAAATAAAATTGATGTAGAAAAAATATTTAGATATTTGAAATTCAGTGTGAGTATGATATAAGCACTACAGAGATTGTCCTTAGGAGGAGATTGAATTACAAAAAAAGAAAATTAACTTTCTAAAATAAAATGTTGTAGAAGTAAAATTGAGGATAGATACGGTATTTTGAGGCTACTTGTCCACGTAAATGAGAGTTTACATAGGAAAAATAAGAAAACAGGTTCCTGGATGACAAGAAGAACAACTGGTCCGCCAGAAGGAGAGAAGATGGGTTGAAATACTAACATTTCCGTATTGTAGCATTTAATAAGCACATTCCATCTTGTGTTGAGCCAATAAGCATTCGTAGATCATGTTCTTTTAATTCAGTGATGTGGGAGGTACATTTTCCTTTGAACTTGTATGTTCTCTTAAAGGGGACACCATGAATTGGAGTCCTTTACTTGGGAAATTAATGAACTTTGATACAGTATATGATCGTCTGAGAAGAACAAGATGTGAAGCAATAATTATGAAGTAGGTAACCATAGCTGTCTCCAGGTCTTACCAGGCATATACTGCACTCCTTTACATTTTTTGCAAACTCATCTTTACCCCAGCTCAGCTGAAAGTGGGAACAGAATACTCTTTCTTGATTTTGAACAAGACTTCATACTGTCCTTTTGCTTACTGCAATGCACTTTAAAGGCGTAAGAGAGTCCAAAGTGCTGGTACTGGAATATTATGCTATAGAGTATCCTGACCTGTGTTACATGCTGAATCACAGACTGTTGTAAGGAGCCCCTTTATGGCACGCCTGACTACATGAATAATCTTTTTACTGTCAAAATGAATATTTTTTTTCCTCTGTCAAATGGAGTGACATATACTGATCAAAAGGAAAACAAAGGGGTTACTATGGTCTGGTTTCTTTTAATTGTATTTCCAGGACATCAGGTTTTTTTCTTACTGTAAAGTTACTGCTTTGACAACTGTCAAAGTTATCCTTACACCGAAATCTTAGTGAATACTCATTGTCTGGTCAATTCCAGCATTCAGGATCAGTCAGAGTGCATCCAAGGATAACCTACAGGCAATGGCAATAGATGGACCTAACTGTGTTAAACGCATTCTTTGTATTATCCCTTACAATTTGTCTAATGCACAGTGCTAAGAAATAACAGTGTAAGTCATTTAGTGTACTTACATTTCTAGGAAACAGGATAACTAAACATAAGGCTATTGCCTTATAGTAATGTACATTTGTCTTTACATAGACATATCTTTTTCTTACATGAAAATTTTTCAGTGTTCTATTCAGTATTTTTGGATTTTTGGCAATGTTAAAATATAAAAATGTGTACTCTACAAAAACAGTTGCCATTTAAAATACAGCTTTTTCTCCTCGGAAGGCGCAAAAGGAAGCTGTTTTGTTTAAGAGCAGAATATCTGCCAAATATAATTTTACATTTTTCTGGATGAAAAAGTGTTCTTTATTGTCAAAAATGGCAACAACCAGCTTGAGAGCTCATAGACGGTATTTTAGTCCAGGAGTACTACCACAAATGTAGTACTGCTAAATAATTGCTTGCTCCGTCATAACTAATGCCTATCAGATTACTGTTTGAAACTGCTGATACATATCCTATGTTCCTCTACAAAATAACTTTATTTTAGCTATAAGGTTTTAAGTTGACACTTGGTGTAGCCATTTTTAGTAAGAATTTATTTCTTTCTGGAACAAAATGGCAAATTTCAGGGAGCGGTGTTACATTTCACTGGCACTTTTTAATGGCCTGTGTGACCTGCAGTGCTGTCTCAAGCACTAAGAATATATCAGTCATGCCTGAAATGAAAAAAAAAAAAAAAGTGATTTTGTTTTTTAACTTCAATTCACAAACTTTTGTCTACATGTTTAATTTCCTGATTGAATATATTTGTCTCTTGGGAAACTGAAATTTTAGACTTTTATTTTTTCAAGTACTAGGATCAACGCTATAGGACTAACTTTAAGGATAAAATGCAGCTGTAATTAGTCACAGCGATAGATACTTCATAAATTACTCTATTTTGGAACTGGTACATTTATAATAATGTTTTATGACTCTGTTGGTGCTTCCAAAATAAACATTTAATAAAGGGCAAAAAACCTGCTTGCATTGCATTGAAAAAAATTGCAGGTAGCTTTTTTGTGTGTGTGTTTTATAAGCTAACAACATTTGGCTCCACAAAAACCATATGGCTTTCCAGCAGAATCTGCTACAGTGTTTCCTAAGTCTATACTTATAGGTGTCCATGGCTTACAGTAAATTTGCAAATTCCAACAGCTTTTTAGATGAAAGGTGAGTTTCCCAGTCTCCTTGTAAGGCCTGTCTAAATGTCCATGTTGCTGTGGCTTAACCCAGTCATGTATCTGAGTCGGCTTTTTAGTATCTCTGTAGCAGTGTTGTCACAGCTATTTTCCATTTGATGCTTTTTGCTAGATATATTTATCTTACTTAATGTCACACAAACAAGTTTTGGGCTGAAAACAGACTTCCAGTGTTTTTACAAATATTCCTGATTTCTCAGAAAGAGAGGCTCCAATAAACCAAATACAGTACATCATAGAAAAAAGAACAACTTTTGGCGGGGGGAGGGGAAAGAAAAAAAGAACACCTACTATTTCACCTTGTAATCGTTAGCAGAGGAGAAATTGCTGAATATTTGACCTGAGGAGCATGAGTACTATGAGTCCCTTTCCTTGCTTTGCCTTCCCTCCTCCCATTGATAAGGCAGAAAAGACCCTCACCTACATTCCTGTTTTCCAACCTTCCAAAAATAATCTCTTTATAGTTTCATCAACAAGGTAATAAAAAAAATAAGATTCAATATTAAATCCCTCGGGCAACGTATCTATTTAATAGTTTTTAGTTTTGCAGGACTTCAAAATAGATAGAAAACTTCCTGAATTCATTAATAAAGCCTGCTTTCTTCTCTATATTTAAATCACTCTCCCATGTCTGGTAAGCTGTGGTGGCTAATGTTGCTTTTCTAAAGCTAATGAGGCCAAAATGCCATTTTAAATGCGAAAGTTCTGTCATCTGCTCTTCCTCTCAGTTGTCAGGGCCTTCAAAAAGTGATTTCGTCTTACTTATAAATAACTAGGAGTTCTTAGGAATAATTATCGTCTTACTTATAAATAACTAGGAGTTCTTAATGCTCCTAGGAATAATTATGGTTATTGAGATGTTATGACTGTAAACATGGAGATTTTACCTCCCGTATGGCTTAGTTCCCTCAGGACTGGCAAAAGACGAAGCCTAATGACGAAACTATTTTTCTGAGCTCAGCTAAGAGTGAGAAACTTAAAATAACAGCGAGAGTTGTGAGAAAAACATGCTCTGTCTGGACGGTTTTTCCTTTTTTCCTTTCCCCGTTCCCTTCTGCTTTTAGTACCCCTCTGATGTCTCATCGGAGTTGGCTTTGTCGAACAGGTCTTCTGCCTGTGAAACACTCTTGTCCCTCCTGCTGGGGAGCTGCCACTTAGTCATGCGTACACCATTTGGGCCAAGTGTAACGAGAATGCCTGAAAAGTTTGACATTTCCATTTTGCCTGCTGTATGATAAATTTAATGTTTCTGTGACTTCTGTGGAGATAACGTAGCCTTAGTCAAGCCACAAACTGTTTTTAGATACATCTCTAAAAATATGTTTAAAGTGTATGTATAAAATGGCATGGTTTTGATTTTTAATACGTGAGATTTATTATTGTTATTGTTATTAATATTATTATCAGATACAGGTTATAGCAACGTATTTTTTGTGGCTTGTTCTTTTAAAAAACAGGTTTTCCCAAAACATTTATAAGGTACCAGCATCACTTTCACTACTATACTTGCAGTATTCTAGATCCATACTCAATAAATGCATGCATCCTCAATTCTTCAGGAAGGTACTTAATTATGTAACAAAAGTACTGTTTCTGTGACTGAAATTACACTTATATTTTAGTACCTTTCTGCCTTTGTCTGTACTGTAAGTAGACTTTTGTGGAATGTGTGATACTTCCTCCAAATATTTTTGAAAAGGTTAACAGATTACAAGGAAAAACACTGCTCATGAGAACTTAAAGAATTTGAAAACTTGTTTTTTACTCTTTGCAGAACTTCTGTGCCACATTAAAATGTTGCATCTGTGTAACACAGAGTTAAATTCTCCGTGAACGGAAAGAAGGCACATCAAGAGACACAAATTTGCAGTGTCTTTCAAATTGTTCCATTGAGAATATAAAAGGGGAATGTCTGGCACTTCCTAAATTTGCAAGTGTTTGGGACCGATGCAAAACTGTGCCATCTCCACTGTAGCCTCTGGCAGAGTGGCTACTGGGGAAGGACTCCTTATGGTGCCATTCTGGCAGGTCCTGTCCTGAAGAGTACAGAAGTACCAGGAAGTGTCTTAAATGTGAGTGGCAGGGTTGTAATAATAAATAAATTATCTTTAATCAACTCATAAACTGAGTAAATGATAATGGTACTGCAACAATGAGAATTTTGCTATAGCACTATAACTTGGTGTAGTTATGGTTTATAAACACACTTTAATTTGAAAATAGCCATCTCCTTCCTTACTCTGGAAACAGATTATTTTGATTTGCTTCCTCAGAGCTGGTCAGAAGATGCGGATTGTTCTGTGTCTCATCTTTCATCTTCTCTTGCAGGGGTCCTGGGGGTGGTAGACCTTGGCCAAACCCTACCAATGCCAATTCTGTAAGTAAATATTTAAAATATATTAGACGTCATCTTATATTTAGGGAAGTATTTCTCATCAGTACACCAGGAAAAAAATTCCATATCATTCAACAAATAGAATACTGCATGCTTTATATTTTTCCCCATAACCCTAATGCAGAGCAGGTACAGTGAGGAGCACATCTGAACAGAGAGCTCATTGACCTGCAAATTTCCAGCTCTGTTCATAATCACACAACAGCTCTGCATCTTTACATCAGTTACAGCACTTCCGTAACACAAAGGTTATCCTGGGGTATATTTAAAATACATTTTAGCTTCCTTTAGCACAAGTGAGATGAGTTAGGTCAACACTATCTGGCCAGCAAGCTCTACAGAAATGGTAGCTTGTTAAGATACAGGTTAATGTGTGCTCACATACTTTACATAACAAAAGCATATTTGCTGCTCTTAACTAGGGAATATGGAGTCATAGAGCAATTGCTTGCAAGACATCAGTCATTTGTACATGCTTTTTGTAAAAAGCAGTGCACTCTATTGAATTTCATTGCAACAACTACAAAATGAGGTAGTCTAATAGCAGCTTGAAGGAAGAGGAGGTCAGTGAGGCATCCCACATGAACAACAGTGTCTGGTATTTCTTCAGAAAACACAAAGGTAAAGTTTTCATTTTCATTCAGTGATCATACATCATTAGTATAAAAATGTGTCCCTTTTTAGCACTTGTAGTTGGATAGCTTGGGTCTGGCTTAACACACTAGCCTGGTTCTTTCTCAGTTTTGATTTTTTAATTCTACTGTTGGCAACTGGGGAAAAAAAAGAGCTTAAACTCTTCCTCAGTTTTCTTTTGCATGTACTCAACTAAAATGGATGTTAGCATATTTTTCAACTGATAGTTGAAATATTTTCATTCTGTGAAATTAATTGAGAAATCCAGTAATAGATGTATTTGTAAAAATGAGTTGGCTGACAAGTTGTCTACAGTCATGTAAGATGCTTATGCTACAAAATAATTTTGTATTTTGTCAGTACAGTTGCTTAATTCTTACCCCATCCTGCTGTAATAGCATTGGTCTGTGCTCCTTTAAGCAGAATAATTGCAAAGGCTATGATAAAGAAGAAAACCGGGATATTCACAGGCAACTGGATTTCTCCAGATATCCTCTGTAACAAATACCACAACTGAATTTGAAATGAAAAAAGAATAATGCAAAGAAATAAAATCAGTATCTTCTAGGGTGAAAGATATGAGAGAGTTGCTTTTCCTTCTATGGTCAAGATATTAATCAAGATTAAGTATATATAAGAACATACAAATTCAGTCCATGCTTGGGTTGACTCTGAAGTCCTATTGACTTAAATGCAAGCTTGTGCTGCTTAAGTTTATAAACCTTATAAAGCATATTACCTTAATAATCTTATAGCTTAACCTTTTACTATAGACTGCAGATCTTTACAGACCTTATTGTGGCTCCCGCAGTAAGAATAAGACGACTCTTGTAGCAAGAACTGGATTAGTAATAGACTTTGTAACTTGGTATCTTAACAAAGTGATGCTGGCTGTTAAAAATGCATACCTCGCATATTATAAAACAGTGGAGAGCAGGTATCAGACCTCAGCCTACAGACATTCAAATGTGTGAATTATGTTACTCATATTAATTTCATGAGAGTGGCTACCAGGGCACGGTAATCTTAAATGGAAATATTTTTATTTTAAATATTGGGTCTTAAATCTGGTTTGTGTCTATATTGCTGGTTTTGGACTTGAACATACTTCTAACGACAAGTTGTTGAAAAGAAGAGGTGTTTGTTTTGACAATAGCATTTTTCCGTAATCCTTAACTGTGTCTTGGAAATAAATTAAGAGAATAAGCGTCAACCTACAGCTGTACATGAATGTATGCGTGGACTCCATCTCACTGCAGAAGAAGTTACTGTTTTGTTTCTGTTGATATTACAGATACCTTATTCTTCAGCATCTCCTGGGAACTATGTAGTAAGTACACTTGTGTATGTTTGCTTATTAGAATAGATGTTATGTTTTATTTAGGCAAAGAAACAGCTGTCCAGATGTTAAGAAGAATCTTTGTGTATTGGTTGAGAACCAAATATCTGATCTGCGCTTAGGTTTTTTCTGCCATCTATGGAGCATATTTTGATGTTCATTACTAGAATCATTATCAGTCTGGTCAAAATTGCCCTAAGTGCTCTTTTATTTCATTTTAATTTTTATTTATACAACCAATACAATATATTGTCTTCAATAATAAAGGACAAAAAAACCCCAGCTTTCTCAGTAACACAATATTGTGTATGAGTTTCTGAACTTCTTCAGGAAAAAAAGCATTTGAAGAATTAGAACAAGCTCCCCAAAGATGTACAAATGGGTCCTTATAGCTAACATTTTAAGGGAAATTTTTATTCTTAAAATTACCTCCTGAAGACTTAAAAATTCTTTTTTTCTCTATAGTCTGTTATGTCTTCATTACACAGACATTGTCTTAATTTATTATTGATTAGTTGGTATCATTGTTTTTTCTTAGTCTGTACTTTAGAATTAAATAGTTAAAACTTTGTAATAGGCCCAGCACTGAGCTGTCATTCAAAAGAACATGAAATGCTAACCCTCTGTCTGGAATTTAACAAATACACTTTACCTATCAACAAAATGGTTTTTTTTGGAATATATGTTGCTGTGTTTTGTCTCTATCCCAAGAGATTAACTTTGTTTATCCTTTTAGCCTCTTGATGATGTTGTTACTGTTGTACTTGAATTATTTGTACTTCTGATGTACTCTTCTAAGGCATATCGTTTCATCTATTCTTATCACATGCTTAGTACTGGTGTCACAGGGTAATGAGGGAGAATTATATTTATATTCATGTTGGATTCCAAATTTCTGTTGGTCGGTCAGGTTTCAGTAGACCTCTCTCTTGATATTTCATCTTTTATCACCTGAAGATTAGACAACTGCAGGGCATTGGCTTTAACCAGCATGAAACCTGAAACTATTTCAGAACGTGGAAATAGCAGGTCCTTCACCATGAGGACAATATACCAGTGTTTTTTCATCTGTTTGTGCTGCTTATAGGTTTCTCTTACTTTCAGTCTTCATAAGAGAGATGATCCTGCAGAGCTAAAGCTAAGTTCAAGGATGAGCTTGTTTTGATTAGACAAAAGCAATTTCTTTTGTCCTTTATTTAGACAATTAGCTGTGAAAAAAGTTGCGATTCTCATGATTGTCCATAACTGTAGTACTCATTTTGCCACATGTTCAGGGGAAATAGTCCAATCTGCTGATCTCCAAACCAGTTCTTTTAATGCAGAATTTCATAAATTTCTCTCTATTGGGAAGAGGTTTTGTTGGTTTTGCCCTAGACGTTAGTCATCAGTTACTCTTGCAGATTTTGAAGATTTTTTTTGAATGTTTGACTTCATATTCTCATTTTGTAAAAGTGTGAAGTCCTGAGAAACTAGGAAAGGAGATACAGAAAGGAGATACAGAAAATAATTTTAAGGAAGCAAACCTAAGTAAAATGCAAGTTGTGGTAGCGGACTCTGTTGGTGTACTCACATCAAGCCAAAGGTCAGCCAGGATGAATGACTTAGACAAAAGAGGGCATCACCATATTTCACTGTATAGATAGAGGAGGAGTAAGAGTAAAGAGGTTATTTTACCCCTTTCGGTGACAATGATGAGACTGATGCTGGAATGTTGCATCTAACTGGCAACATTGAAGGGAAATCAAAAGTTACGCAAAGATACAAGAATGAGACACACGAAAGATTGAAGTATTGGAGAAAATGCCTGAGCCTCTGGTCAGATGTGCTCTGTGAACTCTAGCTGTGCTAGTGGGAAAGGTTGCTGCCTGATGACTTGTCCCCACTCTTCTACTGAAGGTTACCGCTCCTTCAGGTCTCCCTGGAGTTCCTTGGATGAGTGACCCTCTTCGTCCAAAACAACTGAAGTTGATTGAAGCATTTAAAGAAGCAGGTCCTTGCTGAAGCACTTCAGTTGACCCAAAATACTGGAGGGACACCCACAGAGAGAGCTCCAAGCAGAGCTGAGGCTGCTGCTGGCAGAGGATAGTGGTGAAGGGTTGAAATCTTCTGCCAACATAAATGCTTGCACAGTGCATGTCTTGTCTGATGCTGAGAGAGTAGTCTTGCTCCAGAAAGGCTCACCACATTTTGGAAAAGGAACGTGTGAATTCCAGCCGTACAAACAGCTGAATAAGCAAAACTGGGGGGCAGTAGCTTCCAAGTGTTTGGAGACAAGGTGTGGGCTGGAGAGCTCTAAAGCAGCTTTTTAGCCAAAGGATTCATGATGTGGAACTACATGCTTTGAGAGCTTAATCTGGTTAGTTTATCAGACAGGTTTTTGAGAAATAATTCCATTACATGTTAATATATTCTCAGGGAGATGAGAAATAGTTGATGCCAACAGGCTTTCCCAGAGAAGAAAATATACAAACAATGCAAGTAAATGCAATTTTAAACTTAGATACAAATGCTAATAGTGGTGATGAGTAACTTTTCTAATAAATGATCAGTTAGTGGTTTCTACACCTCTTTATATGATGCTGAAAAATATATATAAACGTAAAAAAATCAAGTTGGCAAGCTTAGTGCACAAGTACATGGATAAAAAGTCGTAGCCTGTGATGCCCAGAGGGTCATACATGTGATCGAAAGGTCCCTTTGAATTTAGAGTCTGTAGCTCTGCAGGAGCAATGGGAGAATTTCTTGTTGCTGAGGGCTGAATAAGCCTTTCAGACACTTTTGGCAAGCCCAATCCTAACACGGATTGTAATTTGGGGGAAAAAAAAGCTATGTGGCTGCTGGCAGTATGAAACGAAGTTGTGATTATGCCTTGATTTTTATGAGCTGATCTGTGGGTTTCATGGCGGAGCAGGCCTTTGTTCTATCATGCTTTATAAAAGATAGTCAGTAACCTTGCTTGTTCACGAACAAGGGGAAGCACAAGATAAAGAACTGGTAGATGCTGTAACATATAAGAGCATAGAGAGATATATATATGTTGACTGACTGCAGGGATGTGCTGCTGCTTCTGGGTAAAAGATTTCTGTTTCATCTCCAATTAACTGCGAGTTAATCACTGGCTGGCAGACAGAGATGCTTCCCCCTGCAAATATTTTACTTGCACAAACCTGGGGAGGAGTGGTATCAGTCAGAAAGCTGCTACATTACTGAGTTTGATTGTCTGAAAATAGTGTTTGCTAGTATATTATTGCTAAATGTTTTGTAAGAAATGTTGTTTTAAGTAGGCCATTGAGAAACAGGGTCTATTGTTTTAAATCCAAGACTTCTCTGCCTCCTTCCAAAATATCTCAGTGAATTATAGCAAATCTCAGCAATGTCCTTGTAAGCAGATGGGAACAAGCAAACCTTTATATTCAGTGCCTCTGAAAAAATGTTCCTGTCTGAAACAGTATATCTGCTAGTTTAAAATGTAACAAAAGAGACAAAAATATAATGAGAGTCATATGGCAATTAAAATAATCATCTGATGTTGGCTATCTGTGTATTTTTTACTACAGAAAGTCAGTATTTATTGGCTTTTATTGACAGACATTTTTATCAAACTGGAAGTTGGTGGTTTGTCATGTTACTTAAAAATATTAGTGGATCTGCAAACATAGGAAGCAAGGAGTTATGGTTCTATTCTTATGAAACAATTAGGAAGTTTAGAATAAAATTTTTGGAGAAATTTCTGAAGAACCTTAAAAAGCTTGTTTAACAACCAGAGCAGTTTGTGTACAGTTCTTAGTCATAAACAGATTTGCAACATGGAAATACTGGAAGCTAAGAAAATAGATGTTCCTTGATGGTTTTTTTTTTTATTTTTTTGTCTTTGATTTAGCAGTCTAGGCAAGTCTAGTGACTGTACCCAGCATCATCCTGACTTTCTTCATCCATTTGACATTAATTTGAGAAGAAATTATGTATACATATGTTATTTCAGAAAATTGTAGGATATTATACAGACAGAATTAAGATGCCTGTGGCACTGAGATACCAAGTCTGCCTGAAAAAGAAAGCTTTCTTAAGGTAGTTAGGCTCTTCTGTCCCCATAGGACACCCTCTTGTTTTGTGCTTAGCAAACATTGGTTACTCTGCCATTGACTATGTACAGACTACAACAAAACAGAAATGCCAGCTGAAAACCCAGCGGTAATAAAAGTAGGTTGAGGGAATTAAATATAATTGTCTTAGGCCCTGCTCCAACTATTTCTCTTGTCTGACCCACAGCATGACACAGAGTTATTGACTAATGGGTATTCCTGTGTCTATATACCTACGTACATCGGAAGTCTCTGCCAGAGCTTGCTGACCAATTACCTTGTCTTAATCTGCGATGAGCTGTTCGCTAGCTTATGAGAAAATATGCATGTTTTTACCAGAGTAACTCATGACATTCACAATACTTTTTTTTTTCCATTTGTACTGTGTTCATTTTTTACTGCAGTATGTTTTTTCTTTTCATGCTAACTGATGCTTTCTACCCTCTCTAGGGTCCTCCGGGAGGTGGAGGGCCACCAGGAACACCTATCATGCCTAGTCCTGCAGGTACTGAAATATACTCAGAAATAATAAAAGATAATTATAAGGGATTTTAGGAAGTACACAAATTATTTTTCAGACTTTGATTTTCATGAAGAATGAGCTAATGAAAAATTATTAGATTTGTACTTTCTGTATCAGTTTTTTTCCTGTGCTTTCACTCTCTTTCTCTCCCTGCTGTGCTGCAGAGATAGAACAGATACAAACCATTGTATCTGTAAAGTTCAAAGCAATTAATTTCTCTGGGTTTTGAGCCCATCTTTTCTTCCACAGTTTCAGTAATAGCAAGGAAAAAATTAAAGAAGGCACTTGTTTTTGCTAATGTTCTTTGGGACAATTTGGACCAATTTGGAAATCAGGAGATTTCTGAATCCAGTGAAACTTTCACTGTAGCGTCCTATAGGGTTGACCTGACCAAGATGTGGCTATTGAGCAATATGCAACTCACATAGTCCCGTGCCTATGTCATCTGACTGACAGCAGGATCATGCTGGACAGATTGCTCTCCTCTGTCCTGCAGTGGAGGAGTAAGACCCCAGAGGAACCATTGTCAGTGATCTGTTCCCAGAACTTCAACTGCCCCATTGTTTCCCCAAGTAACATGGTCTGTATCTTGCAACTCTGACTACGTGGAGATTTTGACCATGCAAAAGATTGGCCACATTCCTACTAAGGTTTGAAGAACCAAGGAGCAGGATGGCAGGATTCAGGATAGCTAGTTAGCTTCTCAAGGCTTAAAGATGGTCAACTAGATGTGTGTACTACCCTCCATCAATGTTCTGCAAAGATTCTGGTATGAAGGTGGAACTGCAGGATGTGGAGGATGCTGTCCGCCCCCATGGACAGCATCAGAAATCTGCTAAAATGAAACTAATTATGTCTTGTGTAACCCAATATTAAGTAACTACTCCTTTTGGCCAACATCTGCCTTTGTAACTCACTTTCACCATCTAAGAGGGACTTATTCACCTCAGTGATATTACAGCATCTTCAGTCCTTATGTCCAACATGTTCTTGCTGTCCTCTATACAGTAGAAGGGGTAGGGAAGTTTCCTAATGGGCCGTGAAAACTTCTTGCACCCATATAATATCTTCATTAAATACAATTCCAGGGCTTTAAAAAATTGCAACCTGAGATAATGCGTAGGGCTTCCTTGATGTTCATATTATCAGTGAAAAAGATAATTAGTGCAAGCTGGCATTTAAAAGTTAAGAGTCTCTTTTAACATAAAACAAACTTATGGACAGCCTGCACTTTTAAAAATAGTCAGCGCTGCAGTTATGGCACATGTTAGGCTGTCTGTGTGCAGTTCAAATAAAGCTGTTGACAGTTGTTCCCATTTTCAGTTAGATACTCAAAGATGTTTTGAGGCTCTATTTTCCAAAGTATGAAAACACTTAGAAATTGGCCACCTGCGAATTTTGCAAAGGTACTTAACTTGTCTCTGAGACAAACCAGCTCCGAGGGTTCCCATGGTCCAGCTGACCCATATGTATTTTTACATGAGCCAGCAGAACATGGGGAGAGCCAGGGATGTGTTTTTTAAAAGGATCTGGTGGTTGAAGAACTTGTGCCTACCTCATCAGACATCAAAAATAACTTTTTGAGCGCTAATTTTACTTTCATAACGTTAGGCTTAAAAGCTTTTTGTTCCTTCTCTTCCTCAAACAGCATATTTAAATGTTGTGGTGATAGTGCTCTCTATATAATGGAATTATTTACTCACCAAGGTTAATGAATGCTTAGAAAACTGTCTCAGAAAGATTAAGGAATAGACAAAGACCTTGATTTTAACTGCCGTGTGTACGTACAAAAATATTCTTGCGCAAGGTCAGGCCACATTCCCAGTTCCAACACATTTCAGTCTAGTCTTGGCTTTCTTGCTTTCACTACTTCTGACTTAAAAGTCCCCCATCACCTTGTCTTGGGAAAGGATTTACAGCTCAGCAGTGGTTTTTGCCTGTGTTGTCAATCTCAAATCTGTGGTTCAAAGAGGTGGAATGGTCTTTTGGAGGAGCTAGGTACAGAGTACCAAGCTATTCTTTATACTTTTTGCAGATACTATAGAGGTACTGATTTTCCAGGCTTACCAATGCTTTTTTAAATCATGCTGTCCCCTTAGGGATGTATTTAGACTTTCCTTAGATCATTCTCCTCTCAGTAAACTTTACATTACATGGCCTATCATCAAGTTCCTTGGGAAGGGTTTTTGCCTAATTTGTCTACTGCTGCATTTTTTGCCTTCTCTTTCTTACAAGTATTGATGAAGGGTGTTAAGACTTTATGTTCGTTAACAGTAGGGATAAGCTGGAGATCAGAATGAATAATTTGTATCTACTAATGGTTCTTAGGCATTGGTTTCTTAATTTCAACCAGAAGAGTTATGTAGGTTGTCTTCTATGTGACTTGTTAATTAAATCTTGCATTTCAACTCTGGAGGTGCTCCATCTGGAAGTTCATGTGCATTGATTGGAGGAAAAGAACTGAGATGCAATATAGCTGTGTCAACATCTGGCAAGGCCAAGGGAAACTCATGGCAGAACTTTCTGACTTTAAGCACCACGCTGTGCCAGGGTGGTTTTGGACTCGGGTTTTTTTTGAAGCATTGCCCCACACTGTACCATGAAGATACACCAGTTAAAGCTGTCCTTAGAGTGAGGATCTTTGCACAATGTTCCACTGATTGGTTAGATATATCCGAAATCAAATAGACTGACATGAATAAGAATAAAAAATTTTCATTCATTGTACTAACTTGCAGTCTGTATAATGAGAGGCTATTTATCATTTATTACAGATGGAAAACAAATTACAGGAAGTATTGATAAGAAAGAAACTCCTGTTTTATAGAAAATATTGAAGATGAGTGAAGTAATTTGGAACTCCAGGAAAAAGGGTTTATGGAATTGAATAGTTACAGATATTTGGTGATTTATAAAACTTTTAACAGTCATGCATAAAACTAGAGTCTAGAAGACTCTAGACTACTAGAAGTAGTCACTTAGGGACCATTGCAATTATTTCGTTTCATAGCTCTGTTGTGTGGTAGCAATAGATAGAAAGGGAATTAAATCTTCCATTATATTGCCACTGTGTATCAGTAATTCAGGCACAGAAATAATATGAACGAAAAGACAGAAAATGTATTAGGTGAGTAGTTTATTGAAAGGTATATATTAGCACTTAAAATAATCTCTTATTACAGATTCAACCAACTCTGGAGACAACATGTACACTTTAATGAATGCAGTACCACCTGGACCCAACAGACCTAATGTAAATATGAATCTAGTTATATACTTCTTTGAATTACACAGCCTTTTTTTATTGAAACACTATGTTTCCATCACACACCATTAATATTAAGTTTTCCATTTTTATGGGTGACACTTCAGTTGCTTACCCCCCACCATGTACTTTTTAATGTTTCCCACATCAATCATGACAATCCAATAATGACTGGGGCATATTCTTCTACATGGAAAAGACCTTAGAAGCCTCTTGCATTGTGGACTTAGTTTGTCACACTGTGGTGCAACAGATTTCTGTGTGACAGGACATCATCCTAGGAGCTGCCACTAAGCGTTAGTTTCTGCAGGATTCAAACTTTTATTACGAAAAAGTATCTACCCTTGAAAAGGGAGGAGAAAATTGCTGAAAGTGACCCAGTATTATGTTGCCCTGCCATTCTGTAAAAAAGGATAAAATTAATACCTCTAAGAAGAAACCAACTTCCCTGTTTACCTAAATGAGATGTTAAGAACCTATTGATAACGTTTAAGTATTTGCCTAATGAACTAGTTAACTTGTGACTATTTTAGCCTAACTTTCAGCAGTTCTAGAGCTGACAAAAATCTGGATTCCTAGGTAGAACTTGTTTCTTCTCTGATCTTTCTCTATGCCTTAAGTTTTATTGTATTTCTCTGATTACTACCGTATTTCATTTAATCATGATCACCTTTTGAAAAAAAGGCCAGTAGAACTTAAAACTATATAGATATTTAGATATTGCTAAATCATTATGCAATGAATTTTAGAATTCTTCTATAATGTTAATGTCTTTAAGTTCTTGAAGAACTAAATTTAAGGTTAATACCTGAAATTGGACAGAAACTGCTCATGCTGCAAAAGTAACGCGGAGTAGTCCGATTGTCAGTACGGACAAGGTGGGGTTCGAAAGCTGTTGATTAATCACTTATTCATTGAAGAGAATTGTGAAGTTCCCTGGAACTTCAATGGGAGTAGAGCTAGATCAGCACTAGCAGGTTTGAAAGTCATACACAAAGTGTTGAAATAAATAATAAATTATTCCTAAGTTATTTTCCAGCCTACAGAGGTGAGAGTTTCCAAAAATGGTGAAGGTAGCATTGGAAAAAGTGAACAAAAGCAGTGATGTTTTTGCAGTCTTCACATGAAAGACTTTCACTTGACTTGCACATTCAGAGCTGGGACCATGCATTTTGCCTTTACATTTTTTTTTCCAGAGGAATATTTTCTTTTTATTAGATTATCTACAAAAGATTGTACAGTAATACCAGTTTTTAATGTCTGATCCTTTTGTAGTTTCCAATGGGGCCAGGGTCAGATGGACCTATGAGTGGACTGGGTGGAATGGATTCACATCATATGAATGGATCATTAGGTAATGATAGTAAATATTACGAACATTGTGAATTTTCAATGACTAGTGCCATTTTCTATGACTAGTTCTCTGAGTTGTGTGGAAGACTGCATGTAAAAATCTTTTAAAAACTGAAAAACCTGTATATACATCAAATAAGAAGTATTAAAATACTTTTTAAGCATATGAGTTGGCATACATTATGCACCTCTGGAAGAAAAATACTGTATTTTATTTATTTAAGAGAGTATAGTTTTAATCCAGTTGATGAAAACCAGTCTAAAAGCATACCATCACAGTAGTGTAGAGGTGAAGGCTTAAGAACCATTTTTATTTACCTCTCTTCCTCTTTGAAAATCTTGGGAACGTGTCATTGTGACATGCTGGTCCACGTTCTTATCAATTACCTGGAAGTAAGTTACTATATATTTTGATGTATGTGTTAAGCTGGTTTTATCCCAACGTTTTGATATCCTCATTTGTTCTATACTTAGCCATATGTCTGTTAAGTGTGAGTATTACTACTCTATCCCCATTAGCAGCTTCAGACAGGTGCCAATTTTAATGCACCCAAAAGAACATGAATTCTTGTCAGGGCATGCAGAGGCAGGAGGAACAGTGTACTGCTTGACTTTTGACACTATGATTTTTGAAGGGCTCGTAGCTAGGGGAGAAGCCTTGCACAACTCTGCAAAACACACATCTCCTGACTATCCTAGCAAACTCTTCGCTCTTATTCTTTGCTGGAAGCATGTTAGACACCTGAAAGGGATTTAAGAAACAAAATACAGCTAAATAAATTGTATTTATGCCTTCCTCTTCCATATCCACAAGGCAAATAAATACATTGTTTTCACTTCTGCTCATACCGTAACAGCAGGCCAGTGGTGTTCGTGTGTTGTACTCTTCACTTCTGTCTGCACCAAGGGTCATGCAGGTTTCAACAGGGGGGAACCTCAAGCTGCACAGACTTCAGAACTCTTTCTTCTTCTATCCCCCTTGCTGGTCCACCAGCAAGGTTCTTTTTTACATGTGGGAGCTGGCCTGATGCCCACTAAGGCCACCAGCAACACCCTGCTGAGCAGTGTTTTCCTGTACCTGCAGAAACCCAAGCAAGCTAAGAACAGGTCAGGCAGGCAGAAGCCAAGCTGCCACTGTTCCCCAAAGAAAAGCTCTGTCACCTTCCCAGCACAGGCACGGACCAACCTAAACTCTATACCATTTAAGTCTATACTGCCATGGTAGGTGGAGACCTATCACTCTGTGGCCAAAAGTTGGAGGTTGTGAGGCAGGAAGTATAAACAGGTTAAGAAGAAGGGACAAAATCGAAGAGGCTACAACAAGATGAGAAAAAAACCTAAGCCATCAAACCTCATTTAGCAGACATGTTCTGAATGATTAAAATTCAGCAGTAGGCATCTATCTCCTAATAGAATTATCTTTTTTTCTAGGAAAGCATGTCCCTGAAATTCCTAGATTACTTTGCATAAGGATACCTTATGAGTTTACAGCCTTTCTTTACATATTACAATATCCAAAAATGGATTGTTGCTTTAATTAATAATGATGCACATTACATTCAAAGAAATGAAAAACTGTGTAAAAGGTAATCATGTCTTTTTCTGTCACTTTTTATAGCCTGAGAATTATTTCTTAGCTAAAAGAAAAAATTAAATTGAAATAATTATGGAAGGATTTTACGTGTACCTAGCATTTGGTTAGTTATTTTCTCTACTGAAAATGATGATGTGCTTAATCAAATTAATGATGACTGCTTTCTAGGGGTAACTTCATCTCTGAACTGGAACCTGAGTTCTTTTAGGAGAGGAGGGCTGAGAGAGATCTGCTGCGTTCGTTTCCATGCTGCAGTAGGCAGCTGTGTCTCATAATCAGATGGGTAAATTGGTCAAGGTTCATCTTGAACTTCTCCAGCTTCTTTGACCACAACCTTTCTGTTGGGTATCTGTTCATAGCTCTGATGGTTAGAAAGAAGTCTTTTCCTGATTTCCATCAAAATGACTTCTTCATAACATTTACGTATCTGATGTATTTATAGAGACAAATCATATTCCTTCTCAGCCTTAATTTGCCTGGGTAAATATAGTAAGCTATTTCAGTCTCCTCCCACAACTCCATTTTCTTGATTGTTTTTCTCCGATACTCTTCTAGTTTTGTATTCACTCCTCTTTTAGAATTTGTCTTTCCTGAAAATAGGTGACCAGAATTGTTTACTGTCTGTTGCTGCTAAAAATGCTTTTCTTCATACATCCATCCTAAAGTTTTATTTCCTTTATTCCTGGCTTTCCCTGAGTGAGAGCTACAGCATGTGAAAAACATTCTTTTCAATAGTCTTGAACTCATTATGTTTAATTTTATTTGGTTTCTGTTACTCTGGTCCTCAGGATCATCTGCTTTCTTCTGAAAGATACTGTCATCATCAGTATTTGTAATGCATCGGAAGTTGATGGCATTTCAGCCAATTTTGGTAATAGGCTTCTACTTCTGGGAGCAAAGACATTGTTGAAACCCTCACAGCTGACCTTGGAGATAGTCCACAGCTCAGGAGTTTTGAATGAAGTTCAGTAAAACAGCGGTCTTTTTTTTCCTCAGGAACATCAACTTTTACTAGTTATCCTGCTTTTTCTTTTCTCAGGCTGAAGCAACATTTCCCATAGGTGGATATACCCCAAATTAATTGCATTATCTGTACCCTACCATGCCTAATAGGACAGGGAGGTTGGACATAGGGTTTCTTGAGTTGTGCTGGGCTGTCTCATCCTGAAAGGATGCCATCCAAATAACTGATACAGATCAGAAGTCTGTCCTTCATTCTTTTCTCACTTTTCGCACCAGGTGTGTACACAAAGAAAGGACTAACATTATTCGATACTGACTGTAAACTTTTAATAAAAGAGACATGGGGAAGGAAGTGAGATGATGCATGGTTGGTTATGTTTTGAAATATTGCTGTTACACTATATATTTACTATGAAAAATGTTCTTAGATTAACTTAAGCTCAAAACTAACTGAATAATTGTCTATTTTAATTTAAGGCTCAGGAGACATGGACAGTATTTCCAAAGTGAGTATCTAATCAAATATTTAGAATTTTTAGAATGTTTCATTCTAAACATATTTTCTTTGTCTCTGTTACGAAGCATTTTATTATGTATTTACATTTTCTGCTTGTCAACTCTTTGGAAGCTATGCAGACAGAATTAGCATTAATTGAAAATGTAAAAACAGTATAATCAATAGGGAGTATAAGTAGACTTATTTCCTACTGCATCATAATGTGTATTAATGAATGTGATTAATACCCAGTTCATAATCTGATTGATCATGCTATAATCTTCCATACTGTTAAGACAAATGAATATAGTTCTAATAATCAATTCTAGTTAAATGTAAATTTGGGAATTTACCATTAGGATGTTACTTTTATGCACTGCATGATTGGTTTTGTCACCTCTGTAAGGCAATGTTAATATCTTAATCATTAGTGTAAGTTCCTAAAAGCTAGATTAAGAAGTAGTTTCAGAAGAACCACTGTTTTGATATCACAACCATTAAATAGTATACTGGAAATGAATGTGAGCTTAACCTACAGGGGTTATGAAAATAATATTGTGCTTGAATGTGTCACTTCTTCCATAAAAATAAAACTACTACATGCGTGATCATCATTAATTTAGGAATTAATGAGCTTTTTTGGTATTGATAAAGTGGCATAAATCTGTCCCCAACAAAACAGTGTGTTTTGTACTCAGCCTCTTCAGATGTAACTGACTGAAACTAATAAATGTATCGCTACAACAATCTCCCTGCACTTTTGTGCTTTTAATCTATAAATACAGAAATTGCTGAAGATATTTCAGTTAAAATTTTATAACTCATTCACTCGTAGCAAAATTCTTAACAATCTTCCAAGAAAGGAGCATGAGTTTGTTTTTAGCCTATCAACTGCCAGTGTATTTTGGTTGCCCCAGACCGAGTACCGCGGTGCTGTTGCTAGATGTGTCCCAGTGCAGACTTTGCCATTTCAAATCTGTCTAAGGCTGGTCTGCACGTGCTCCAGTCACTCCAGGGACCTTGCTGTAGATCCGTGCTCAGGAGCTATGATGAGGTACCAACGCGCAGGGAACAAAATGCTCACCTGAATTCCCGTGGGTTAACACAGTTCGTAGTGTGAATTTGTTGAGAATACGCTTCCAGGTGTTCAAAAGGCAGGAATCATTCTTCACTTAGTGATACGTATGTGTATATCCAGAGAGGGGGGGGAGGACCCTGTACGGTTCCCCAGTTTGTGGTCTTCTGGTGGTATGGTATGCGAGAGGGGTAGCCCGTGAAGCGTGCTTAGCGTATATCTTTCCTGGAGAGGAGGACCTCAGCAACGTGTCCAAGGCCATTGCTGCTCCTGTGAGGGAGCAGCGTCTATAGCAATCCTGTATTTTTGTACATTTTTAAGATCTATAACATTTTCAGGCTCTGCAAAGAGTAAAAGGATGGATTGAAATGACCATGTTGCCTTAGTTGTGCTGTGCTTAGATGTGCAGTGATGGATTCAATAAAAGCCTCCAATGAGATAATAAGTGTATAGCGCTTTTTAGATCAATGTCCGTATTTTTTATTTGGTATTTTTATTGCAAACTGCAGCATTTTTTAAGGAAAAAAACCAAAACATTTCCACTAGCTTGCCATAGGATTATTTTTAAAAGACTGTATTCAATCCACTGGTATTAAGTATCAGTATATGTGCTAATACAAATATCAGGAGCTCTGAAAACTTGGATCCAAAAATTTACCAAGAAGTCTTGTAATTTGTTAACCATAATAAATAACTCATGGAAATCACATTTGATGCATGTCTTTTGCAAATAACTAAAAGAAAAATGCTGTTTAGTTTGGAAGTAACAGAGTTGTCCTGTTACACCATTATATATAATAGCTTTTAAATATCTTTTCCTGAGTAGCACTGCGCCATATGCAGCCTTCGTTGATGGTAGTACAAGTGTGTGGGTAGCATTTGTAATTTCGGGTAGGTAATAGTACATAATGCTTTTGAAACTTGAATGGAAGAATTCTGCTTGCAAGGAATAGTAGATTTTTGGGGTTGATGCATGCAAAATTATTAGGTGGCTGCCTTCCAATTTTGTGCACAGTTACTAGGATTGTTCTTGTAAAGGCAACAATCTCCCTGCGTACATCACCGGCTAGTCTTGCAGTTGGCTTTTTCACAAGTAGATTTCCAGTGACGGAAATTGTTCACTGACGTTAACACAGTTTGGGGGGTGTGATGCTCAAGTCCAGGCATAGGACTTCAGTGGAGTAAAATGCATATTAGAGGAGCTGATTATCAATTCCCAGGAGATGCAGAAAATTAATCCAGTCTTGGTAGAATCAGTACAGCTCGCAGAATTCAGAGCTACATTTTCTAGAGAAGATTTTAATTTAACTGGCTGAAAGGCAAAACAAAGTTTTTATGAAGTGGATTGAGATGGGGGAAGTAAATGAACTGAAATTATGCATATTAAATAAACGTTAATAATCAGTGTTTCTTGCAGTGCCCATGGAATTTGTGCAGGCATCAAAGACATACTTGCTTTGGAAAAACTCAGCTAGTGCTACAATGCTAGACCCCATACTGGCCATAAAAGCAGCCCAGGGGAGTTGCTATAAAAGCGTTTATGTCAGGAATTTGAACCTTTGGGGCTGGCATACTGTAGCGATTGCAGAATTTCAAAGCTTTGCGCTACACAGAGCAAGATAAAATAGGGTAAATCCCTCAGGAACGAACAAAAGTGCGGGAGCATCATATAAAATAAATGTGACAAGGCCTTAGTGGGTTTTAAACTTTATATTCATAGATTTTAAGGCCAGAAGGGACTGACACGATTGTGTAGTATGACCTCCTGCAATAACAGGCAACAGGACTTCCCTGAATTAATTCCTGCTTAAGGTACAGTAGCTGTGGTTGAACTAAAGCAATAGTTTTCAATGTTTTTCAAGCTCTGGATCCCTAAATATTTGCTATACTAACTTCACTGAATAGCAAACTTAATTGTCAGATGTTAATTAACTAGTTAGGCTTTTAGTTGTCTTTGACGGACGTGTTGTCCAGTGATTCCTGGAGATCTGGGGATCACAGTTTCAGAAGCAGTGAACTAGACAGAAGAAAGCAAAAGGGCAAAGGCGGGGGTCTTGACCCAGCTCTGTAAATTGCATTTCAGGTGCTAATAAAAAACAGTTATGCCTGCATGTCCCTTATGTAGTGAATTTTCTATTTAATCTATTACAAAATAAATACACTGAGCTGAACCCATAAACAAAACTTAGCCATTCAGACTGAGAATGGTGATCTTCCCTCAGGGGAATATGGTGAAAACTTAACAGCAGCCTTTCATTAACCATACAAAATACATTGCAAAGCAGACAGTATGTACAGCCATCAGGCGTACCACTCTGCTAATGTAGTAGCAAAAAGTAACTGATTTAAGTTTTTGGTATTTGGTGAAGCTGGGAACAACGCTTTTTGGTCTCTTTGGAGGTGAAATAAATCCTGTGGAACAGTGGAGTATGTTGCAATATTTAAATTATGGACAGTGGTCAACATGGGACTTAAGGGGAGCGTGCAGAATGGAATGAAGGGGAAGTAGAAGTCATAGCTATCCCATCCCATTTTCTGTTCAGTGACTACTCCACTATACATCTTTAAAATGCCAGGGTAGGATAGGTAGCCTTTGTAGTTGTGAGGAAAGTGCCAAGAAATTAAGGGGACTTTCTCTTTTTTTTATGTTTGCTATTTTTCATTCAAAGTTTGACCTCTTGCAGATTTAGTTATACTAAATGAAGACTGCATGCAGGTATTTTCAAAGTGCAGAATACATTGGATTTTTCAAGAAAAAATCTCTATGCTAACAGACAAACTGTGTCAGGATTGCTATTGAGAATAACATAAGAAAAAGAGAACAAATTCACTCAGGATTCTTACAGCCATTATGATTTGGTCACTTTGATCAAGAGCACTACCTGAAGTTGCATTTTGTTAGCTTGCCCATTGACTGCACTAGGTTTGTGTTAAATTTATTGTGACATACCAGATTTGTATTTGTATAAGTAAAATCTCAACAGCAATATTGCATCCAGTTTTTCTGGATCAAGAAAAAAATCAAGGGAAGAACTGTGGTAGACGTAAAAGTTTCATAACGAGGTTCATGACTTCTCTCCCTCCTTTCCCTGACTGCTCCTTTTCCATCGCAAACCCTCTGTAAGTAGGAGTCTTCACAGTGATGGAAAGAGGATCGCCCATGCTCCAGGCATGGTAGGGTACCACAAATCAACTTTGTAAGAACACCTAACTAGTTGTAGTGCCTACAATAATCACGTATTAGCTATTGACTTAGAATAATTTCTGTGACAATTGCCTCGTTTTACCCTTTCTTTAAGTAACTGAATCTTGAAAGCATTTTCTGAACATTGCAGAGGTGGTTGTGCGCTTCTGTAAAAAGAGGCAACTTATCTTCAGAAGCCTTTGTATTGTTATTATTTATTAGCATTTCAGTTACACGTAGACACTGAAAAGGTAGATTAAAACGCTATTGCATTATGGTCTGAGAAGCAAATAGCAAAAGTACAGCTCCTCCTGAAAGTCTGTGTGAGCCCAGTCCAGTGGCCAGCTGTTACTCATACTTTGGGAGTCTTTTATCTAAAACTCTTGTTAACTCTTTTACCTATAAACACTGTGTATTAGCTGCACTCAGTGAAGTGGTTTAGCACTTGAACCACTACTTGTGAAAGTGTATTTCGATGAACTGTGAACACTATGAACAAAGACCTCAGGCACAGGCCTTTGCAAAGGTCTGTGTAGACTGGATGCGTCCATATGTCTTCCTTTAAGTACGTATTCATAAGTCACGTACGTCAAGGCACTTGTGAATTTGTCCACATGATTTAATGGAGTGACAGAGCTACCTCGTATACCTGCTGCAGCCATTTATAGCTTTTCCTGACTTCAGTAGAAGATGCTGGCTATAACCTGAAAACAAGAATTACAGGTAAATAATCCTGGCTTCAGGGAAGAAAACATTACTTTACAGGCTAAAATTAGTGACTGAATCATGCAGAACCCCACAGAGGCTTATTGTTCATCTTTGGAAATCTCAGTGTATTGGACAGTGCATCTTCGTGCGCTACAGTATTGTGTAAAGTGTGCCTTTGGCACACTTGGTGGAGCTGGGAAATGAACTGAAATCTTCAATACCTAATCTGTATTTTTAAATCTTATTTAACAGAACTCTCCCAGTAATATGAGCATGAGTAATCAGCCTGGCACTCCCAGGGATGACGGTGAGATGGGTGGAAACTTCCTAAACCCTTTTCAGAGTGAGAGCGTAAGTATTTCTTTACCTAGTTTTTTTTTTTACTTTGTGAACCTTTATCTCTGGCATTTTGTTTAACAAAAGAAAAATAACAGCAAAACCAAACAGTTTTGTAGTGTACTTGTAATGCAGTACTGTGCTCTACATGTTTTTTACTAGCTTCTAAAATTACAGTATTCATTTGACAAAAAAGTGTGCAAAATACTGCTAGAAGTTGAGCTGAAACTGGAAGATGTGGGAAGTGTACATTTACTGCAGAAATTCTTTTTCTAGATTAAGAGGTCAATGAAAGTTAGATCTGTCAAGTAGTAATAATTACGCCTCATGTATTCGGTAATGCACGACGGGCATTTGTGAGGCAATATCCAAGCAGCCTAAATACATATAGTTGACCGATCCTTACACCTGAGTGTTTCAGTGTGTGGTTACCCAACCTTTGACTCCTAAACAATGTGTCTTTTAGAACAGGATTCACACTGAAGTACATAATTAGAGCATCAGTAGATCTCATGTTGCTATTAGAGCCAGAAAAAGCAAAGGTTCCCTCTAGTGTTCATTCTGGGACAAATGATGGTCTTTTAAAATGAAGAATGCTTGAGGCAGCCAAACATGGTGTAAAACACATTACAAAGCAAGACTACAGTATTTTCATGTGCCTGAAGCTGGGTTTCTAAATCCACATTTAGGTTCCTAAATAGGAGTGGCCTGATTTTTCAGAAGTGCTGAGTGACTTCAACACTTCTATTCTTATTGGAAATCACTGCTGCCAGAAGTGAGTGCAACTTCATTAACCATGCCAGTGGTGAACTTCAGCTCAGAAATTATGACGACTAAACAGTTTCTGTTGGATCACAAAACAGCCAAATTGCATGGCAAATTTAATGGGAATCAGATTTTGGGGTTTTTTGGGTTTGCTGCTTTAACTAGTGAAAAGGAAGAGTTTCTGCATGTTAGCTGTTGATATCTTCATAAAGAGAGCACATGTTCAGAGTGTGCGGAGTATTGGAGAAAATTGGTTTGTACAACCCAAAAAGACTGATGTTTCAATATCTGCCAAAAAACCAGTAACCGCAGAACCTCCATTAAATGTGATCCTTGGTCATGGTAACCCTTGACTCTCAATTTGGTATGCGTTGCTTGCACTGAGGGCAGGCAGTCTGATCACCAGGCAAGCCAGTTCACCAAACCCAAGTCATGAAAAGGACATCAGCTGTACTCAAAAGAAAATCAGTTTTCTTAGACTCTTACTGGATTCTAGGTGCTCCTAGATATTGTTTTCCTACCTGAAAGAACTTGGGACCCAATTTTCTCAAGGTTTTACATGAGATGTATGCCTACAAGGTATGCATTATACATGCCACTTGCATTTTAGTCTACTTCTAGGCATCACTTCCTTTCTGGCACGAGTCACATTGTAGTCTTTGGGAACTGTCTTTCTTTCTGATTCATATTTTGTTACGTGGCTACTTGGAGTAGGCATTATTATGAAGTCCTTTCTCAGGCAGATTTGCTGTTCAGTTCACCAGGAGTTTTGCTTCGGAGTGGGGAACAGTGCTTGGCTAATAATAAGTTAAAAATCACAAACACCTTTAGATCATCTTTTTTACCCACGTGCTTTGGCTCAGGTACAGGAAATCACTTGAACAAATGCTTTGCTTTAGGCATTTGAGTTGGTCTCTGACATTGGCTACAGATAAGCATGTTCTTACTGGCTTTGCTGGCCCACTGTGGGGAGTGCTCAGCACATGATGGGACAGACAAACCATCAGAGACATGGGACAAAACAGACTTTACCCAAGTAGTCCATTCTATGCAGTTTACATGACATGGAAGACCCATCCCAAATACTTTCTCTAATATGCTTGGACACTTGGAAATGACCAGCTTGAAACTCTAGCTTTGGCAGGTTTTTTATGGCATCTGTTTTTGCAAAAGCAAATTTATCTTTCTGTTTCTTGTATCAGTTTTCGTAACACTTCTTGCATTTGAGCATTTTCTTCTACTTAGAAGATTTTAGACCAAATTAAGTGTTTCCGCAGTCCGCAATTTTCACTTTAAAAACAAATTAGGCATATAGATATGCACTTATTCTAGGCATTGTGGTATCCCATTGATTATTGTAATGAAGTACTGCTAAGTTGAGGGCAACTATAGCTTGTATAAGGGCTGCAGTTCAGTTTGTGTTACAGTAATAATGTAATGTGGTGATCGAATTTTTGGTTCACATAAAGGAGAATGACCACTGATCGTTGATTCAGCTTGCCTCCTCAAATTGATAATACAAAATAATACAGACCAAAAAGCCTGGTTTAATTCCACTCAGATGTATCTTCATTCCCTTTTTTCCATAAAGTAATAAAAAGCTGTCCAAAATATTTATGTGGTTCAGCTAACCATGAATGCAGCTGGTCTACTTGAGACTAGCTGTCTGCCTAGCTAAACCCCCTCAGAAGCCAACACTGACCCAGAAAAGCTCTGGAAAGCATCAGTGAAGTATTGGTTCATCACACCACCCAGGTAACATCGAAACAGTCTTCAAGGGAGTTAGCTTTATCAGTAATAGTTGTATTTTTACGTAATGAAAGAAGCATAACAGAAGTTACATACCACAAATTGAACTACAGCCTTAGCGCAGGCTACAGTACAAATTTAGGAGAAAGTTCAAACAGCGTGTTGACATTTGAACTCATTGCTGTGGTCCAGAAGTGGTTTTAGTTACCTGGGGGGAAAAAATGGTTGTTAAAATGTGGATTCCTCTTTTTTCAGTACTCCCCTAGCATGACAATGAGTGTGTGATCCGTTAACAAGTCTCGCCATGAAGACCACAGTGAGTTGGCCCTCTTCAGAGAGCTACTGCAGAAGAAAATTATTCGTCCCAGTGTACAGTTTAACAAAAGGATCTCAGACACAATCAGACCCACCATTTTTTTTTCTACCATCTCCCCCGTTTTGTCAAGACAGTGGGTCCCAAACATGATTGAGACAACTGTAAAGAGTGGCGTAACAGAACTGCCCAAGATGGAACTGCAAACAATTATCTGTGTATGTACATGTGGGGGTTAATGTATATGTATGTGTGTGTGATATAGAAATACACACATACATATATAGACCCGCAGGACATTGTAAAATATTATCACATGACATCTTAAGTAGAAATGAGAAGTAGGGACTTTTATTCCTTCTTTTTTTTCTTCACGTTTACATTTTAATTATTAAAATTTGCTTTCCCTCTCCCCTCCTGAACTGTTTTATGTTGCATATATCACTGCTTCATAAGTTATTTTTTAAGGTGAACTCAAACGATAAATTCTTCTGATTTTGTAAATGTCTGCCATTATGGATAGGAATAAAATCGCTTATAAGAGCTTTCATTAACTTGTGTTTGATACCAGTTACCCTGTGAATCACAAACTGTACTGTCTCAAGAAATAGAAGAAAGCTCATCTTAATTTTTTTGAGAAATTTAATAATTTTCACCTAGTTTGGTGATTTTTTTTTATACTTTGCCTTTAAAAAAAGAAGCACTGAAGGTTATTTTTCTTCTTTAATTGAAGCCTAATATCTGCAATATCTATTTTAAATGGAAGCCTGAATTTGATACAAGCTTCTCAGTTTATATAGAGTACTATAAGGTTACTGTAAGTGAGCTCCAATTGCTATAGAATCTAGCAATAAAGTGTCAGGGCTTCTTCTGCCCTTGGAAATGAGTTTTCTATTTAGCATGATCTTCCGTAGGCGAGGTAGTTAGTGGAAATACAGTAAAGTCCTTATCACCGAAACCTTTTCTAACAATTTACTACTATGTTTCCCATTTTCAGTGATTCTTAACCGAATTGTAACAATCCATGGTCCTAATTATAAACAGTATTTCCCAAGTCCATTCAGAAAATCAGGTCACCCTGCTACTTGGGTGTGTATTTTTCACCACGTCTACCAGAATGAATTCCCCCAAACCTTTATAGTAAGCAGTCTTTTTTTTTTTTTTTGAGCCAAAATGATGGAGTAACCTTTTTATGACTACTAGCCTTGTGAGGGTCTTACCTTTTGCCATGAACAGAAGAGGAACAAAGGTCTGGGCCGTTTTATAAGAGGTCGGCCTATTAGACATGAAAGCTGGGGATAAAATGGAGAAAAGGCAAAGGAAGTGCTTCTGGAAGCAATGCCATATCTCTTCAGGCAAAGCTCTAAAACTAAGATTATAGTACATTTAGTTCCTAATGACTTCCAGCTCCCCCAAGAAAACAAGTGTTTTCAGTTGTGTAGCGATCAACAGGTTGATGATCAGCAATGTGGGCACGAAGTGGCTGAACAAAAATTCATGCCACAGACAAAAAGCAAAGTCCCCTCCTTGGACTTTGCATATAGAAGAGCCACTTACATTGGAGGAGAGTTCTGAGATGTGGTTATGTCCATAAAGTCTTGCAAGGAGATTTTTTTCATGAACTTGTGATAAAGAAGTGTATGTAGTGGGCTCATTGTGGTGGTAGCTGCACATAATGGGATGTGTAAGGAATACTGCAATCTCCTAACTCATTTTTATTTACATATATTATAAATATATACACATATATATACACATATATAATATATGAAAATAAAAAGATGTAACACTTTTTACTCTCTTGTTAGGGCTATTCAAAGATGAAACTCTTGGAGGCTTAAAATTATGTTAAAATATCAAAGATTTTGGTAGCATTACTTTTTAGGAATAGTAACAACTTTGATTAGTTGTAAACATAAACTAGATAGTCATTATATGGTTTTGTGGACTTTATTCCCAATGATTATGAAGGTTGCATTCATTTGCTTATCTTTGGAAAACACTTTGTTGCTGTCTCAAAAGATGCTAGAAGACCCTACTATTGATTTGAGTCACAAAAACACAAAATCAGATCTAATTTCCTAAGTCCCTTCACTGTTGTCACTAATACCGCTGGTTTCAGTGGCTATGTCCCCAGTGCACCCCGGCTTCTCCCACAAGCACTGCAGAGTCCAGGCGTCCTTGCAGCCTGCGTTTGACATCTATATTATCCTTAGTAGCCTTCTAAGAAGGACTTTAGGACTCTTTTCTGCCCAGTTTCAGTCAGACGATGTCACTGCTACTGGACTAAGGTAGATGGATATGTCTGGACTATGCATCAAGTGCCACGCACCAGGTAAGTGTGCCCTCGAGTGAGCTCTTAAACCATTGAGTGCATCTGGGGTCTGTTGTGTATCTCCAGGGGAACCCCCGGTACTGTCCCATGCCAAGCTGGGGCTCCTGCAGGCAAGCAGTGTGTCCACTGAGCACGCCACAGCTGGCTGTGGTGGCATCACTGAGGGCTCTCTTACAAGACAGAGCAGGTGCTGCCGCTGGAGCTTCTTGCTCTTAAGCAGAATCAGGGCTTAGTATTAGTCAGAGGCTCAGTTGTTTGGGTTTTTTTTCTTTCTGGATTTGGCATTACCTGCAATAGTTTAGCTTATAGGCGCCTGTTAAGGATGAAAGTTTGATCATTAAATTAACCTGTGCAAGGAAACCCCTTAAATGAAACTGCCAACACATACTGAAAATCATTATCAAAAGATGTTATCCTGATATATATAAAAGAGCATAACATCCTTTCAGGCACATAATTTTTCTTCTGCAGTTCTTTCGAACTCCCTTCTATACAATTTTTCTTACTGCCAGCGTATCTTTGTTTCCCCTTTCCATTTCTTTTCCAAAACATTTATATCATTAAACGTTGTTGCATTGATACTGCAGCATTAATCTCTGTAAATACATTCCTGGCTTCAAAATGAACAGGATCAGGCCCTGCTTCTGATAGCCTGTCATTCTGTGCCCTGATATTGCAAGTTACTGGGTATGTCCAGCACTTCTTATACCTTCATAGCTCCACAGGCTGGTAGAATAAAAGATGTGCAAGCTTGCAAAATTTTAGATTTGGAAGATCTGCTTGAATACTCACTGCTTATCTTATTGTTGGAATTTTAATCAGATATGAGGAAATCTAATCATCTTGCTTTCTGTAGGGAGTGCTTACATCCCTATGCTTATGTACATGAGTGAAGTTACTTACACGTGCATTGGTAAGATCAGGTGATAATAACCATACATAGGTTCTGCAGCTGAACCATTAGAAAATGATCTTATATACTAAATACTCAACCTTGAAATTATAAGTATCCCTTTGGGTTTTTTTTTAAATATGCATAGAGCTTTTTGCTTGTTCATTTGTTTTCTTTCTTTTCCGTATAAAACCTTGTAAGTTTTTCATCATATTTAGAGTATTAATGTGGAAGGACAGACTATTTCCAAGCTCTAACTTTTTACTGCCGCTTATGTTTCTAATGCACTAGATACCAGTGTGTAATGTAACTGCTGTTTATATCTCTCCTTATGCAACAGCATTATCGATAATGTCAGAGCTTGTCCAGCTCTGGGAGGAATTTTATTTTAAGTGGTGCAGAATAGTTTTTCCACACTGGCTTTTTAGATAGATTTTTCAATTTAATATAGAAATAAATAGATCATGATTCTGTAAATGGGTCTTTCAGGCAAGGTAAAAGTAAGGCTTTTTAAAAACAGAAGTGGTGAAATCTTGGAGTAGCAGAAATAGGGGGTAATGGATCTCTCATACTGTGAGAACTCTGGCAAATATTCTGGCCTCGTAGAAATCAGCTGAAATTGGGATTCACTTGTGAATTTCACAGTGAAACCAGTATTTTACTTGCTGCATAAACCTATGAAAACGAGTATTCATACCCAGATTTTATCTCCATGTCTAAGTCTTGTATAGGCAAGAACAGGGTTTAGGGCAAGGAAGAAGCTGTATGAATCACATGTAAAGCGTGTGGCCTGACATATGCGTTAAAAAATACCTGGATATTTGCATGTATGGGTTGCATTATTTTCTTAATTGCCCGAGCATGAGGAAGAACTGCAGTTGCACTCCGTGTTCCCCGCCTCCACTGTAGAGTGAGTTTGGTGCATGTAAAAAACGTGGCAATAACTTGAGTCAAGTCTTTGACCCACTGTATGCTGCCCAGTGACATAAATGTGCCTCAGCTTGCCTCGGAGGCATCTCAGAGTGCCAGTCCCCAGATCAGAGGGTCGTCCGTCAGCCTGTGGCTGGGCCACATTTGCCGGTTTTTGTTTGGAAGCCTTCTGGCTGCAGAGCCCAGACCACCAGTGGGTCACGTATTCTGAGACGGTAACAACTTTCAGACTTACCAGCCTGCTCCCCTTAATACAGCATTAAATGCCCCATGTCCCAAGATATCCAGCTGTTACTTTCCCTTGCAATGGGAATACACAGCAAGAAATACGTAGGCTAATTATTTATTTTAAATAATTCAAATTAGGAAGAAGTGAATAAAATCTTGCTTCTTTATGGACAGCAATTCATGTGTCAGAAGGATAGCTTCTTGAACTGGCTAAAAATCATTATAATTTTCCCCTGTTCTGTAACTAGCAGATGAAATACTGCATGTAAAGATGATTTGGAATTAGATGGGTAATTTGATGAGGGACCAGCTGTTACAATATTCAGTGTTGAACATTTTATTCTTTTTTTCCCTATACCAGTCAAAATGAATTTTCAGCTGATATACGTTGCACCGATTTCTATTTCTCAGAGCAGTTAATTAATTTTAAGTGTTATCTCCTGTTCCTAGTCAGCTCTCATTCTTTGTTGTTGTTGTGGTTGCTAAATATGGACTGGATTCTTCAAGATTTGACCCTACAGATTTGCATTTGGAGAATGTAAAATAGAGCTTAACGATTAAAATGATCAGTACAGGTAAATTTATTTTTCTTTAATTCATTCTAAATAATGATATAACCATGGCTCCTGTCCCAAACACGCTTGGGTTTGCTTGGGCCCTAAGGATGGGAATCTTGACAAAGCACATCTTTCAAATAAAACCCAAAAAACTTTCAACAATGACAGCTCATTTCTCTTCAAAGTGATCACACTAAGGATCTAATTCAGGATTTAATGATATGAAACAACTACAAAAATTCAGTACACTCAGAGATAAATGAGTTAGATTTAAATTTTAGTATGTGCAGCTTCCTCTACTTTCCAGACATTACTGGCTCAGTCCTATACGCTGCTGCTCATGCCAGTTGTCCTGCTCAAACTTTGATGAAACCACTCACATAAGGTTGGTTTTTTTGTAGGATTTCACCCTGATCTGGGCGAAATATATAATTTATCTGAGATGTGACATTATTTGGCAGATATATAAACTGACTAAATAGAGCAAAATACAGAGAGTCTGATGAAATTACCAAAATGATGTTTCAACCTGAAAAACAAGAAAAAAGTCCTTATCTAAAATACTGCTTTGAGTGCATGCATGCAAATTGTCTGCCAGTGCTGTTATCTTGGAAACAAATTACAGTAACAAATTTAGAGAAAATAAATGGATCATCTACTTAGCACATTAAAACTCTGATCTTGCAAACATATTCACTTCTATTTGAAATAAAGCCTGTACATAGTTAATTTTAAATAGATTTAAGAATAAAGTAGTATCCTTCAGGAAAGTGGGACTGCTAATATGCTAAAACCATGCTCAAGCGTGGACAGTCTAGAAGCTCAAATTAAGTTTTCCCTAAACAGACATTATTTTAAAGATTTTACCAGTGCAGGGCCATGTTTATGTATCTAGTACTGATGTGCAGAACAGATTTGGCTTTCTTCTGTTTCTTATTTCATTAGAGCATTGTTCACGCCTACATGAGCTATTTTTGTGAACTTGTCCTTCCATCTTGTTTTCTACTGTGCAGCCATAGTTCCCTCAACATAGCTAACAGCTTTGCAATTTTAGTCCGAATTCTGTTTGGTCACTGTTCTTCATTTAAGCTTAAAATATGTAAGAAAGCCTCTCATATAATGGGAAAACTTGCCATAAAAATGTATAAAGGTTTTCTTGGGTACATGTTTTCACATTTAATAAAAACACCATTTTCAGTTATAATTTGAAATGGTCACTTTCTAGCCACTATTTAATTTCAATGTGCAAAAGAAATTGAGAAAACAGATTACCTTTTTTTTTTCTATTTATTTGAATTCAGCATCATAAATATTTGCTGAAAGACATGGTTTTGGGGAAATCAGATCAAACCAAGATTTACTACCTAGCTGCTATGAATAATACAGCTGGGCTTTATGTTGAAAGCTCCTTCCACATCCCCAAAAGTGGATTGCCTAACACCGCATAGGTATGACTTTGTAAGAGCCTAATTCACAAACACTCATTTCATTTGTCTGTTCTCTGTTTTCACTGTATCTCGTGGATGATTCAGGGTGTCCCTTAGCTGTGCAGGGTTCTGTGGTTGTATCTCTCAGAAGAGTAACTGAGTGGTCAAGCAGGCTTGTTCACAGGGTCTGGTAATTAAGGACTGGATAATATATCCACCACCTGTGCACTCAGAAACAAGGTATTCATACGCTACCTCGCTGTTCTCTTGAGAACTTGTACAATTCTTCTTGCAGTTAGGTCTGGGGCTCCCTTAAGATTTTACAATGCCGAGACAAGAAGCTTAGTTTTGCTAAGAGAAAATTCTGGCAGCTTAGCACCAGTTTTCATAGGGAATCAGCACAAAACATGGGGATTTTAAAAGGTGATGCATTTTCTCAGTACCCTGGGTGTACTAGGAAATAGACCATACAGTTTAGAAGTTTGGTCTGTTACAGAGATATATACAGTTCCTCAGATTAGGAGGGAATTATAACAATAACCACGACCAAACCGACGTTTGTGCCTATAGAGTGAATCGTCAGTAATTGCTTTTGATACGAAGATTTATTGCTGTGGAACAACTGCTCCGATCCTTGAGGAGCCAAATTATCAACTGGATGAACTGAATATTTGTAGGCTTTATTTCTGTTGTTTAATCTTCTTGTTTTCTTCTCTCTCATTTGTATTTTCCCATTAAATGTACCATGCCAGATCTTTGCACAAAAATAAGAACAATTTGCCCAACAGACGTACAGAAAGTTTTTCACATCTGTGACTAGAGCCCTACTGTAGAGAGTTTATTTCATTAGAGAGATTGAGTGTAACAACAAATAAGGAGTGGCAATGCAATATCCTGAGAGCTCTTACTGTTCGAGATTAGGGAAGTTGGCGCCTCACAGACTCACACATTAGACGAGATGATTTCTAACAATCACATAAGATAGCTTGAAACGAAAGCTGGTATTTGCCAGGCAGGTGGGACGAAAATAAAATCCAAATAGAGGATGTTTCAGTGAGGTAGAAATTTACTAAAGCTATAATTTACTAGGAGAGTTTGAAAAGCGTGTTACCGATAACAAGCTTGTTAGCAGCAAACCCGGTAGCTAGGATTCAGTAGCTGCTGTCTTCTTTAATGCAGAGGTGCACCCTTACAGAGTCTGTAAACGCCAGCAGCGAGGTTGGGTTTCTTGATCTAGGCAGGTTGTGGACCAGGGACTGCGATACCCTCGGGCCACATTTTTTGTTACAGGTGAGCAAAGTGCAGGTGCCTTCCCAGCGGATGTCAAAGTCCATCTCTAACAGGAGCACAGAGCATGTCCAACGATTTAGCAGAAAAGAAGAGCAGTGTTTGCTGAATTGCCATCTAAAACCACGCCATTCAAACGCAGGTGTAGGCTCTTCCCAAGTCTATTCTCATTTTTCTGATTAACTCGTAGTTTTGATACGATTTACATTTAAATTAATGGTTAAGGAAAAGCATAAAAGTTCTAAACTAGGGCTGAAATACTGACATGAAAGAGTGGCATGAGTAAAGTGGAAGCTGGAGCTTTCTGCTAGTTGAAAATCAAGTAAATTTTTTTTTTCAGGACAAAAAGCATCCGTACAATAAACTTTTTTAGCCTTGTAGTGGCTATTGGAGAAGTGTGAATCAAAATGCTGTATATGCTTAGAGACCAATTTTGAGGGCTTTTTTTGTGGCAAGTATCCCCTTGCAAAAATGTTGCAGTGCATCTATTTTGTGCATGTTTGCCTAAAACCACAAAACCAAATCAATTTTTTTATGGATTACTGTACACGCATTTGGCAAACACTTGTTTCTGGTGGGGAGAGGAGGAAGATTTGATAGCTGGTGGGTTAGCATATTTATGTGAATTACTTAAAGCATTGGTAAACTATTGTCAACTTTGTTCACATTGCACAAGATACTCGTGTAGTCTACTGCTGGCATTATAACCTCAGTGATCCATGCATATTCTGTAAATTCCTGTAGGTTTTGTGTAAGAAACCTTGTCACCATTGCTTACTACTGTAAATTCTTGTTTTGAAGCAAGAGGTGGCTTTTGATTGTACAGCCATGTGTATTATATACTGCAACAGTACTTGTTCTGTCCTCAAAACTTGCTGTTCACATATAGTTAAAGCTTTGTTAAGCACGCTTAGTGGTTTCAGAATTTATTTCAAACAGCAGATATATAAGCCATTTACAGGAATATTAAATGTAACCTAAGAGAATTCAACCCAGCTCATATCCTTTTTGAGAGCTTGGGGTTGGATTTTAGCAGACAACAGGCAGCTGCAGGTTGGCACGTTTCGTGGCTCCGTGCCAAGTATGCAGCATATGCTTTCCAACTGCAGGTGCCTGCAAGCCGGAGAGATCAGACCCTGTGCAGGGAACTGCACAGGAGGGAAAGTCTCTCCTCTTGCTGCCTGGCAAAGGCAGGCTGCGGGACCTCAGCGGGCTGTCGCAGGGAGACCTGCCAGCCTGCAGGCTTCCTTGCACTAAGTGAGCAAAGACGTACAAGCTTTTCCTCTGGTGTCTCTTTTTCCAAAAACTTCTGCATCAGACAGAAACCCATCTCCAAAGGTATGCAGGGGGCAAAGCACTGCCTCCGTATTGTGTTGACAGGCTTTACGTGAGGCAGTGTTTTAAGGAGAATTTAATTAATTTGTCTGTTCATCAAGATAGAAAAATAATCTGAATTCTTGAACTCTGGATTCTTTTTTTATTAGTATTTTATGATACACAACAAAAACCTGAAAATTTGTATGTGTTCTTTGCTGGTTTCTGACATCAGAAATTCAAGTCCTGTCTAGACTGAAAGACAGTGATGGGAAAAGTGAAAGAGCTGCGAAGTTGAAGGGGATTCTTACTTGGATTATTTTAAGTAAGTTCTGTGTTTTATTTGTTTTTATTGTAGTTTAAATGGCTAGATTAATCTTTTGAATGAAGGCAGTCTTTGTTAGTGACTTTGCACCTTCACCCTTTTACATAAGACTTCAAGTACTTGCAATAAAGGTTCCTCATACTTCCAAGCCACTCTGCAGATAAATTCCCTGTATTTCTAAGGTCAAAAAAAGTGTTTCTACAGATTATTTTAGCCCTTTATAGGGAACAACAGGGTAATCCCAATCCCATAATCCCAAGTATTTGCAGGTCACATTTAAACAATTAGGCAGGTGTATTTTAGACAAAGAATGACTTCGAACATCATAAATGAACCTAATGTTCAATGTCCACTCTTTGGAAGTAAACAAAACCTCAGTAATTTTCCAAACTAGCAAGAATTAAATTTGTCAATATAAATATTAATGTAGAAAATACATGCAAAGCTTGATACTGCCTCTGACCTTAAACTTTAATACTGATAATATTGGGGATCTCACAAAGTTTGTGTATTTCAGAACAGCTGTATTTCTCCTCAGTGTGTGCTTCGTCTTCATTATCAACAGCTACCGCAAGAGCCAATCCATGCCATAGTGAAAGAGTTCAAAAGCATGGCGATACAAAATTCCCACAGCACCGTAAATACGTGGACGTGTGAGAGTGTTGTGTTAGGATGAGTAGCCACTCCCACTGCAAACTTCACCGGACCTTGTGTGTAACTTTCAAAAGCAGCTTCTGGGATGGTTTCAGAAGGGCAGTAGTCCGTGTTGATGAGAGGTCCAACAAGCTGCCTGACAGCAATCCCTTTCCAAATGGTTTAGGGTTTTGCTTTGGGGGATCGTAACTATCCCAGCTGCAGCCCTTGGAAGAAGTTGTACCACAGATATATCTTTATTTGAAGCCCTTCGACTATGTCAGAAAACAGACCTGCCCCGAAGGCTTCCCTTCTTTCAAAATTGTTTTTGAAATATACAGCTGTTTTCCACAGCTGTTGAAGTGCTGAGAGGTTTGGTGGTGTTAGTTCTGTTGTACCAAAATACAACCCTGTGTGCATTTGTATATTGAGAGAGCCTCCCCTCAGAGAGTGCCTCTGACAGCCAGTGTGGCACAGCTCCGGGAGTCCGGTGTTTGGAGAAGCCGCCTTGTCTAAGAACCAAGCAAGGGAAACAAGGTCATAAAATCAAGCCTCACTATTTTATCTTTTAAAAGTTCCTTGCAAGACTGGGGAGTTGCAAAGACATGGATTGTGTGGGCCACTAACCACAAAGCCTATCTGGGTTGGAGCCTCAGACAAGGCTATTACAGACTGTATTTTGTAACCATCACATCAGACTTGTTTCTGCTCCACACTGTGGCCTGATTCATCCTACCCTAATTTTAGCTACCTAAAAATTACCAGCTTAGGTCTCTTCTGTAAGTCAAAGGAGGGACAGAAGAGGACATGCCTCCGCGAGATTGTATTATGGCATCAATTGCCCTCTCCACTGATGAATGCTGCACGCTTTTAAAGGCCTACAGTTAGGTGGAATGAATCCAAGGATTTATATTTAGCTTCACATCCCTATACACAAAAGTGTATTTATTTGAGCCTGGTATGGGCGAGAATAATGCAGCTCCTAAGAACCTGAATCTGAGTAGCCTCCAGATGAGTTTCCGAATCCTTCAATCTCAAACACTAGATTTCTGCTCCATAGTTGCTATTTTCTTTGTCTTTATTTCTTTTTTTATAAACAGGTGTAACTTGAACTAACTTGTTTGAACATTTCTAGAAGGTTTACACCCGCCTAGACATCCTCACCTTTTTTTGTTAAGTGGGCTCTCTCACTCTTTGCCTGCACTGATTCATTCATTGAAAGCAACACATGAAGAAACCATTGCAGAGATGAATCAACACCAGCAATAGCGTATGCTGCTTTTAAATTCAGCTGTGAGGTTGTAACTAAGATATTGATGTTCATACTTTCTAGGGATGGCTAAAGATTTCTTTCCGGAGAGCTTTAAGGAATAAACCTAGGAGCTCCTAATTTAGGATTGTGAGAATACAGATAGTAATGGCAGTTGGGGCGGGGGGGGTGCGGTTCATAAACTTGCATTAAATGTGTATGATTTCACATGCTGGTTTGGAGATGAGGAAATCATCCAGTTTCAGATAGAGCAGATCTTTGCAGACAGCATTGCTGTGGATTAGCAAAGCCCATTTATAGCAGGTTCCACCTCAGGCTTGCACCATACACCTACCTTATTCTAGTTCAACTTGGTATCTTTCTTCATTAACTGCCAGTACGAAATCGTAACAGCAGTTGTACCAATTCTTGTTGCGAGCTGAGGAACAGATGAAGTTTAAAAATGCGAATGTTGTAGCTTGCACCTTTTCACCTTCATGAAGTGTCCACATTCTCACAGCTGGGCCTGAGACAGCAGCTGCCTCCCAAGTTGCTGTGTAACTTCATCACACAAAAGTGGGTGTAATTTTTTCGTGAGTTTAACAGGAGTGGTATTGATACATTTGCTTTATTTCCCAAGTTGTGAGTCATTCCGTGTTGAAGATGATATGCATCTTGTGTAGCTATGAATAGAAAAATTGAGAATTGTTTTTTATAATATGCTAGTACAATCCCTGCCTTGCTGTTCCGTATTTTGAGTGCCAAACTTAACCAAAATGTTATCTTCATGGATTATCTTAGCCTCATCTCTGCATGAAAATGGGTATGAATTTCCAGTTACTGCTTCTGGGTTCTCAGTGAATTCTGGGCCAAAGGTAGAACAGTTGCAGCCACTTACTGACAGCTTTTCAGATGCATAAAGCCATTCTGTCTGTTGTCTGACACTCTTCCAGTTTTCTCGGTGGATCACCATGTTCTTGAATACCTTGATGGGTATTGTCAGCCAATGGAGGAAAGGTGGACAAGCTCACCACCCAGGAAGGGTAGAAATGTAGCAAGTAATGAGCTATCTATCTTCTCCAGCGATCATTTATTTTTAGTGCTTCACTTTCAATCGACATTTGTATCTTCAGTTATTATTTTACCATTCAGTATCTTGAGGTCGTATGAGCAAAAATATATTAATATATATAATTTACAAGAAATATAGGCTTGTATTGTGCCTTTGTAATTCTCTTCAGCTTCAATATCTATAAGCTACAAGCAGACAAACTTCTTCCCTCTTTTGGGGTGTTCTTTACTACATAGTAGCGGATGGCTTCATTAATACTGGCTATTTGAGTCTTCTGGGGCTAACGTTTATGTTTTCCTGGGTGAAAATGCCATAGTATTCTCACCAGACATAAGCACAATGACATATCACTGCACTGCATGCTCTCTCTTAGCTTCTCTCTACACGTGCTTGCATGCTGGAAATTTAGAAATGCTGCTGTATAAATTGCTACATTGTTTACCCAATACAGGTGTTTTTCTGCATCCCTTTTTTGCTTGAAACTCCCATTAACTTGAAAGTTAATGATGGCTTGAAAGGGGGTTTTCGAAGCACAAAGGATGCAGAGAGCAACTCTGCAGTAGTTTACAGGCTGCTGTAAATTGATGTCTTCTCAGCAAAGAAATGTAGCATTTTAGCAGTAACTTCCTAGTGAAAACACTGAGCGTGCTTATCACTTGAGATTTTAAGGAAAAAAAGTGTCAGACTGTGTAATTGTATCTCATCTAATTTTGACACTTAACTGGTAATATTCAATGAGGTATGAACATCAGTTTTAGCTACATGTTCATGATATACCAACCAACGCAGAACTGAAAGGCGAACAGCCATGTTTTAGTATAGCAGCTACACAAGAAATCACAGTTTTCAAGAGGTTCTGTCTTGATTTTGTTTCTTTATCTCCAATACATTTTCACCGTGGAAGTATTTTTCTATATAGTTACCTGAGGCTTCCTTTCACCAACCAAAACAGTCTGTAGCCTTCTGCACTGTGAAAGGCAAGCCCTGTGGAGAAACATGGGCTTTGCGCTTGCCCAGCAAATCAGCAGAAATTTCATCCAAGCCATAAAAGCCTCTTATGTCAATCTGTGTCTATGTAATTAAAGCAATTAGGGGTAGGAGCTTCAGGAATAACGAGGTCTCTCTATCCTCTGTTTTACTCTCTCTCTGTACTTCACAGGGATTTAAGAGTTCTTTTTTCAAGGCTCAGCTGTGTCTCTTTAAACCAGTGCAGTCTAAGCATCGTGTGAGATTCAATTTATGGGGATAGCTTTGGAGCATGAAAGAGTTACTTTTGGTAGCACGGAGTAACGCATGTCTCTGTGGACATGGACACTTGCAAACAAGTCTGATACAGAGAATAAAAAAACCAAGATGGTACCAGTACATCAGACTCTGTACTACAGCAGGTTTTTTAGCTTTCGTCATTTGTATTTTATTTTGTGGGAGAGGAGTTGGGGAATCTTGGATCACATGGGGAATTTTAGAAGTATATCACTCAACAATCATTTTATAAAGTCTAACTTCAAAATGCACTATGATTTATTACAAAAATATATTTTCTTCTGTTTGCCGACATGGTTGTTCCATTTTGTGATAAGTTAAAGTCAGCAGTTAATTTGTTGCACTGCCTAGCTGCATGAATTCATCCAGTGTACATATGTACCTGTGCAGCATTACTTTGGGTTTTGTATTTGAATTTGCAGTATTGATTATTATTTTTGTATTTTACTTTGCCTCTGTTATTGGAATTGTAGTAAACATAATTTATACATATGATTTTACAACTGTTTTGCAACTGAAAAGTCTTCTTTAAATTGTAAAGTTTTATTGATGGATACTCATTAAAATGGTATAAGAATTATATTAACAATTGTTTTGTGTTTTGATGCTCTATGTACATAAATATATGTCTATTTATCTGTTTAATGGTGCTTGTGTCTTGCAATTTTGGATACATTTTAGAATAAAGTTTCATTTTACAAGAAGTAGTTGTATTTTCACAAGCTGTGTCAAAAAAAAACGCCTTTTTTTCCATGAATAACTAAGGTTATGAAAGAAACATATGAATCTCTAAAACATTTATAACTTCAGGCAGTAATACATTTGTCTCAAGAATATAGAAGTATACAGTCTACAAAGATGCACAGTTATATACTGTAATTGATTTACTGCAGTAACTGACATCTGTATTTAAAACATTACCAAAAAGATCCATTTTGGAGGCGTGTCCTACAGCTGCTGACTCCATTGGTAAGAAAAGATCTGTGAAGGTGTTAACGTTGTCACCATTATCACATTAGCCTGTTATTTTCCAAGGAACGCTAAAGCTCTCCAGTTGTGCATACATCTGTTTAAATATAGAAAGAATTTTGGCAGAAACCCAAAAACCAATTCTAGATTACAGGCTTCTGTGAAATTCTCGTTCTTAATCAGACCTCCTTTGCTACCCCCTTGTTCCATACCATTTCTCAGAATAAATTCTAACTTGGATAAAATGCAGGTCTGGAGCAGTTACGCTATTAGTCGAGGGGCCTGCTAGCTGTCTATGTGCTGTATAATTGAATAGTACTTCTTGCGTGCTCTAATGGCTTTACTTTACAGAAGATTTAGTCACATCTAATACTGAGCGCATCTTTTATTAATAAAGTGCCTTACCTCTTCCTGCACAATTCCTCTACAGGCATTGCGCTGTGTCTTGTTCTTCACAGCGCTCATGAGATACGCTATTGTGCTACACAAAGCTTTTTAATTTATGTTGCTTCTAATACAAATGCATGTTATTAGGAGATGATAACCTAATATCTATTCTGTTTTTTCTTTGTAAACGTATTTAGAACAGTACTGCACCTATTGTTGTTGGTCTTACTATTCAAAAAGCCATTAAGTGCAAATCATTTATTGACAAAAACTTTTTAAAACTGCATTAGGAAGCAACAGTTCTGAAGGGAAGTCAGTTTCTTAGTCGGTTAAGCAAACTTAAAGTTGAGCTCACTCTAATTTACCACCAGTTCTCATTTCAAAAGAACAATTTCACCAAAGACGGTGGCTGAGTGATGTATGTGTTTGGATGTAAGGCGTCCAATGGCCTTTGACCATTTGTTTCTCTTGGCACAGTGGGCATCAGTAAAGAGAAATCCGATGGTCACAAAGATGCTTCCCAGAGACTGCTTTAGCCACGTAGTGTTGGTCCAGCTACCTTCATCTGGTGGTGATGGCAGAGGTGCTGATACAGGCTATTGTGCCACAAAAGGTACTTTTCAACTGGGAAACCATTGAAAACCATAGATATCCTGTGTGAACTTGGGCCAGTAACTTAACTTCTCTAATTTTTCAGCTGTGAAAGGAGAACAATACTGACGTTGCAGGTATTGTCTGAAGGCTGTAAAATACTCAGTTACTCCAATGGAGACTCTGTAAAAAGCTAAAGGAGTATAAGGGACTGCAGAGAAAGGAGTTGCTGAAGCAAACTGGAAGGCAGACATTAGAGTCTGTTACTTCAGCAGGCAGGGTCCAAGAAGAGGAGCTGAGGGCAGGAGAAATGCAGCTTACAAAAGCAGAGGCTCTTTGGGGAAAAGGGCATTTAAGGCTGTGAGTTCCCTCACCTCTCTCTCCAGGTGTGTCTGCCAAGTGTCCAAAGCAGTGGAAGCCATGTGCATTGCTCATATGGATCCTGGGTGGCCATTCCTGTTCTTGAAGGGCAGCTCCTACTTCCAATGGACATATTTCAGATTACATCCTTCCCTTAGAAATCAAGAGGTATGTACAGCTTTGAGG
>NW_009186997.1:0-1690 GCF_000690835.1 Fulmarus glacialis | reverse complement strand
TTCCCTACCCCAACAGAAACGAGAGAAGTTACCTTTTCTGTTTCTCTAAAACTCCTCCACACAGCCTAAGAGAGGTCTGCTGACCACTCACCCCAAGCATGTACTCCTCCACATGCTTCAGAAAGTTTTAGATGTGAGCAGATTTAGATTTTACTTTTACCTCTCTCTGATACTAACAGCTCTGTAGCTCCTAATCTCACAGCAGACAACAGATATATTATGGGCCAAATGCCTGATCACTGGGACTTTATTAAATGGAGGTGAAAGCTACCTGTGAAAGAACAACAAACAAGCATTGTCTTAGAGAAAGCCTGGTCAATGAGCATGACATGGTAAACCTGAAAACAAATTTACAAATTACCGGCCTAGGCAGGCAAAACACAAGTTAATTTTTTTTAAATAGAAAAATGTTTGGTTCTGTTTAAAGACTCTTCCTTCTGAGATCTAGGATCCATGGTGTGAGAAACTTGAGGTTTTGTCATCTGGATTGAGCAGAGGAGGAAGGAGAAAATACTGGCTGCGTACTGTTTACAAACCCTGTTCAGGTAGCAAGACTGAGGTATGCCACGGCCACTTCCAAGAGAGTATGTTTCTTTCCTTCACAAAAGACAGTCAAAGAAGGAAAGAGAAATCAGTACAAACTTTTTTTCTGAAGCAACAGAATAGAAATAAATCTAGGGAATAGCACAGCATGCTCATTTTCAGAGCCAGTATCCTCTGGAATGTAACTAGTGTGATGGTACAGCCATGCTGTTGCTTGCTAAAAGAGTATGTGACAAAGAAACAGAGATCTTGCTATAGTGCAATGATAGTAACAGACCATGTGGGAAGAAAATCCCTACTGCACTGAGAAACTCTATCTTGGTGAGGCAGGTTGGTTAAAATTCAAATTTTCCCAGCCGTTATAGGTTAAAGCTAGATCTTTAACAATGTTTAAGTGAACAAGCATTCATGATATAAATTCATTTATGTATGTTTTTAATAAACATGGGAAGCCTGTCATTGGAATAGTGGGTAACAGGTCGTAGCTAGATGATAAAGTGGAAAGGCTGTAGGAAAGGCTACAGAAAACAAACAGTCCTCCTGCTCTGTTGAAAACCATGCTATTTACAATACTCAGAGGTGGTGGGGGGGAATAGCACAGAGACAAATACAAGCTTTGCAGTCCTTCTCCAAAGACCATTTACAGGTTACACACTCTGCTGTGTTGAAGCAACACGTCTACTCCACCGACCGGCCCTGCCTTAACAGCTGGTGAGCACCTCCAAACTCCCTCTTCACGTGGTTGAGCCTTCAATAGTAATAACGATGTATCCATGGCAATAGTCAAACGTTGACCTTCCTCACCAATTCAAAAGCGATTGCTCCGCTTTTCCTCAGCAGCGCTTACGTTTCCATAGTTCGCAAGAGCAGCAGTACCTTACCAGCCATGTGAGGAGGGGGAGGTAAGGGGAGGAGCCCTCTGTGAGGTCTCCAGTTATTAACTCCCGTGTGAATACAGGCCTCGTTTGGATCCTGGGGCTATGGCCGCTGAGGTAGGTGTCAAAATGTCCGCACCGGCACCGACAGCGGTTCACCAGGCTGCTGCACCTCCCTACTGTGCTCACCAGCGTCTGGAGATGGCCATGTGTCTTCCCAGGGCCCATCTACCGGGCTGTCAAGGCGGTGACAACATGAGGGAACAAGGCTT
>NW_009186996.1:0-62721 GCF_000690835.1 Fulmarus glacialis | reverse complement strand
GATTCTATGATTCTATGATTCTATTCAAGACTGGCATCATTCTAAAAACATACTAGAGAAACATATTAAACATTATTCCTGTCTCTAATGGGAATGGATTCAGCACACTTTTTATCCTTTTATTGCATGATTTGGCACAGCTGTTTTCTGTATACTTGCCTTTTTGCACTGTTTAAAATCCGATTCATTCTTAGTGAACTATCTTTCCCCCAAGACAACTGCCTCCAGTTTTGTGGCATCACGGCAATAGTTAATCACCTTTGGTGCTTTGTGCTATTTGGAACTTCCTTGAGTCTATGAGTCTATGAGCTGGCTTCCCTCGAAGAATGATTGTATCTTATGAAAATATGATAATAAATTACTGTTTCTGGGATCTTATAAAAAAAATCTCTGTACGTTCAGTGACAATAGGGTCATTCTCATTTTTCATTTTTCTTTAATTCCTTTACTTTAAATCTAAAGTAATACCTAAAATTATCTACCTGCACTGCTGCCCACCTCTATAAGATTTAAGAGTCTTCTCCTTAGCAGGAAAATTAAGTATTTCTATAATTCTGTAAAATGAAAACCTGCAATATGTATGTTTTACTAAAAGCATATTGAGTAAATATAGATTGTGATAGAAAGAAACAGAAAGATGGTAGAAAGAACATTTAAGCCACAGTGTCCTGATGTTAATGACATACCTTTGGAATTAGCTGCTTAGCTGAGTGTATAAGCCAACTCCGATTAATCTATACATCTATATTTCTTTTTTCTTTATAGAAAGCAGAGATTGCTGTTGCGCCTCTGACCATCACTTTGGTACGAGAAGAGGTCATTGATTTTTCTAAGCCTTTTATGAGTTTGGGGATATCCATTATGATCAAAAAGCCCCAGAAATCTAAACCAGGAGTGTTTTCCTTCTTGGACCCTTTGGCGTATGAGATCTGGATGTGCATAGTCTTTGCCTACATTGGCGTCAGTGTGGTCCTGTTCCTAGTTAGCAGGTTTAGCCCATATGAGTGGCACACAGAAGAACCAGAGGATGGGAAAGAAGGACCCAGTGACCAGCCTCCCAATGAGTTTGGCATATTCAACAGCCTCTGGTTTTCCCTGGGTGCCTTTATGCAACAAGGATGTGACATTTCCCCAAGGTTTGTGTCGAATTTTTTTACATTTGCATTTTATCTCCAACACTGAAGCATAAAATCTTCCTTTGTTTATTTTCCTGGCAGTATTTTGAAGTTCATTCTTTAGGAAGCCTTTTCATTTTTTTCTTTTTTAATAGGTATGATAAGGGCAACAGAGAATCTGCTTTGAATTTCAGTCATTACTATTATTTTACGTATGTCAATGTGCATAAACCACAAACAGCTCTCAGAAACAGCAGGTGCACCCAGGGGCAATTCCACTGAGTTGACTTCACAGGAACTGTGTTGTTGCTAAATTAGTTCCATTGTATTACAATTATGAAATGCACGCTATTGTGCTGAATATTTGCCTTGCATGAATGAATGTCCCATTTCTGTTCCCTATCAAGTTCTACAGCACTGCTTCCAGAACGTCGCCGTCTATGAGAGAGAGAATATTTGACCATCTGTTTCTGAGAAGCCACGCTGCATGGCTGAGCTGTGCCTTACAGAGTGGGTGCCTCAGATGTAATATATGATCCCAGACCTGAATTTCTCAGCCTCTTAAGATGTTCTGGAACTTTAGTGTGCAGTAACTACAACTTCTTAGTTAAACATTATGACCCAGTCTTTCAAACTTGAGTGCTTCATTTTAGCCATTAACAGTGAGATTTTGAGTGTGTTCAGCATTGGCCTAACTCTGCTATTACTGAAGTTAGCAATAAAATTGCTACTGATTAAGACTGGATGTACATTACTCCTCAACAGCCTTCTCATCAAATTACAGGTATTAAAATGGAAGATATTATTTTTCACTTAACATCACTATCTCTGTTACCAAAAAATGCTTGCTTGTTAAATAAGAAAAATGTGAAAGTTCAAATGATTGCAGTAGCTTGTAGAATGTTTAATAAGTTTGGGTGACAGAAACATTTTAATCCTAGAGCCAACATAATCCATATGCAAAAGCCTTTTGTGTCTTTTTTTTTAAGAGGAAACAGAGAAAGCTACTGATTTGCAGCTACCATGCTTTACTTTTGTCTTCAAAAAGAGATTACCTATCCAGTATTTTTGACAAAATTTTTGCTATGTTAGGCATTTCCTGAAATAATAACACTGGGATTACTGTTCAAGAGAATTCAAACTTCTGTATGTGCATGATACGTATTAATACAGTGGAGTCTGTACTGTAGGCATTAAGGTTCAAGAGAAAAGACGTTTATTAGTATTTAAAATGCAAATGATCTCCCTGCCATTGACTGTTACTTAATGATACATGTTCAGCAATAGTGGTGCCTTCTCTCTTTCTCTCTTTCTTCGTGGCTTGAGAGACAGGAAAATATGCATTATCTTATCCATGTTTAGATCCCTCTCAGGTCGCATTGTTGGAGGTGTCTGGTGGTTCTTCACGCTCATCATTATTTCATCCTACACTGCTAACCTCGCTGCTTTCTTGACTGTTGAGCGAATGGTCTCGCCCATAGAAAGTGCAGAAGACCTTGCCAAACAAACCGAAATTGCTTATGGGACACTGGACTCAGGGTCAACCAAAGAGTTCTTCAGAGTAAGTTGGCATGTCCATTGGAGCAGCTCTCCCTACCGACTGCTCTTATAAGATGCTTGGAAGGGTGAAATAATGTTACTTTGCAATTATATGTAATATAGTTTGTAACTCCTGCAATACTTTAGCTACATTTTTACTCCCACAACACCATTTGTTGGAGTTTTCAGTTGTTTTAATTTGTGGAAAATTTATTTATCCTGTCACATTGGGCAAAAGAGGTTCCCCGAGGGATGCTGAAGCCAGTGATAATTAAAGCAGCATTGCACTATTGATTCATCTGAAGCTACAGTACTGAAATGATATGCAGCATTGAAAGCCTATGATGATAACATGGAGTCTTGCAGGTTTTGTTTCTACTTATGGATTTGGCTGTGTGCATTTTGCTTTAGGGTCTTAGGTGGTGGGCAGGAAATGCATTTTTTAATTTGCTGGCTTTCAGATGAATAATAAAGAGAAAATATATCTCAGGGGGATGTGGTCGGAGCATTAGGAAACAGCCTACATAGGCATTCATACGTCTGTGCTGTCTGTATTGATTACTACATTTTCATTTGCTTTCCTGTGTTAGTGTGGTTGGTATGTAATCTTCATCGTTTGCCAGCTGGAAAACAGGGAGCCTGGACATCACAAGGAATGCATAATAAACAGTCCCTCCTGCTTTATTTCATGTCTTTAGCAGATGAAAGTTAAGCCTAGCTGACTGAACGTGTGTGAGTTTAGTGTTTGAACATGGCTCTGAATAAATGCTGTGAGCCAGTAATCCTTCCTTGGAAAATACATGGTATTATTTATCTGAAAGGTGCTGCGTAAAGGCATTTTTAGAAGAAAGGAAGATGTGGAGTGATAATTTTTTCTTATTATCCGATTGAAAGGGGACTGTTCTGTGGTATGTACTCCCATGCACCTTGACTGTTTTCAGTTTGGCCAAACTGAACTGAGTGTATCATTAACAAAACTATGGATGGGATTTGTGAACTATAGACAGTATCAATTCAAGGGCAGATGCTGAGTGTCCCCCAAAAGGTCTGTAGTGAAATAACCTTTTATTGCAAGAGATATCCCCAAAGAAGAACTTGCAAATATTTTCTATTAGCTGTAAAAAGATGATGGTTATAATATATAAATGGCACTTAACCAACACACAGTGGTTGAGCCTTCACATAATGAAGCTGTCCAAATCTACAGATTTCTTCTGTAGACACTGGAGAAAGAAAAGCACCCCTGTGCATCCTGTACGGGACAAGTGTGTTATGTTGAAATAAATCACCCTTTAAAGTATCTTCCTCTTTGCATCAACTCTAGAGGGATCTCACTGAAATGGCTAGGGTGCTTGGTACCTCATTTTTTAATGGATACAGTTCGGTGACAGGTTTCTAACTACACCTGCCTTCTTGTATAGCCAGGGTGTTGGTATACACCTAAATCTGACACTACAGATGCTCTCTGGGAGCCTTATGTTTTACCCCAAGTGGTAGAAACTCAGCTTGTGGTCCCTAGAAGCCCTGATTTCACATCAGATGTCTAAAAGAATGGTGGCATTCAGATGTAGGAGGCTTGTCTGAGAATTGAAATATTTTGATCCTGAGATGGCCAAATTTCCTATTTTCCTGAAAAGAGTACTCATTATTTATATTCATCTATGCTTAACCCATAGATTCTTCTTTAGCTCAATTTGTGGAAAGTTAGGTATTTAATTCTGGGAATTCCAGTTTCAGTCCATCACACGCTGAGGTGGTAATGACAATATATGCATGCAAATAGTTTTTTCAACTAGAATGAAGCTGTGATGATAGTTATTTAACTTTGGATTTATTAACTTGTTGCATTTTCAAGAGTATCCAGTGCTTGAAATTTTTTTAGGTGATGATGCAAAAATTAATTCCCAAGGAGACAGTAAAGAATGAAGGAATGGTGTTGTTTTCTTAAGACTTTCAAAACACTATTACAAGCTATTGTTTTGAAGTAAGGAGTTCAGGTACTTTGACATAAAAACAGTCTTGGTCACAAAAATGTCATGATTCTTTTAAATCATCCTGTAAACAAAGATACTTTTTTGTTTGAATCAATATTTCATGCAAGATTTCTCCTTAAAGAAGATTCTTTCTCCATCTATAATGACAGCCATTCTTTCACTTTAACCTTAAAGGGTAAAGAGAAAAAAGAAGGAAAATCAATGTTCTCTTTATATTTTTTTTCCTTTATTTCAAAATACAAAGGGAAACATTAAAAGTAACTACAAATACTAAATATAGTTGCATATGCAAAATTTGAAGCTTTATCAAGATTTAGACTGTGTTGATCACTTTTTTAAAAATGGTATAATTGAGGCCCTGTTATCAAATTATTTCTAATCTCTGCAACAGTATAGTGATTGTTAATGATACTGTATGCGCTACTTCTAAAAATATTTTTCACAAAACAGGGACAAAGATAAAATATCATTGACAGACAATATTTGCACAAACACTATTTGCATAATCATAAATTAAGGCCTAGCCTGAAACAATAGTAGGAGAAGACTTGTTTCCCAAGTCTAATGTTTTCTGTGGTTGGAAGCAAACATCATCAGTTTTGGGATTAAAGTCATGTGTAACTTTTCTGTCAGTGATTACTCTCTGGCTGAAGATGAGCCTTCACGACATTTTCTCATCATTTGATCATTTCTGATCGAAATGTGGGAAACTCTGAAGATCCATTCAGTCTGCTTTGGGTCCAGATTGAAAACAGAAAAGGGAAAAATCATTTTAAAGCCAACGTAAAGAAAAAGAAGACTTTGATACTATTAGCTATTTACTTATTTCCTGTTTTGGACACAGTGAGAGTTGCATTTTCCGAGCAGCTTGCTCAAGAGGAAAAGAACTTAGTTTTAGCAGTCCTACTCAGAAGAGCCCTAAATGAAAATTATCCTAGCTTGGCTGACTGCAGGGGAAAGCTGCAATGTTTCCTCATATGATAACAAGGAATATCTGTTGGTTCACTCTTCAATTTTCACTCTGGGTTGACATGTAGAAGTTGAATGTTAACAAATAAAAGCTTGGGAGAAGAATGCCTTGTTAGACTTGCCGTATTTTTTGTCTCTTGATGGGCAAAGAAACCTAGGTCCTAAAAAACAGATTTAAATGCAACCTTGTTCAATCGATACAGGGCATTGTTTCCTCTTACTAATAGAGCTATTTTATCTGTTGCGTGTTTTTAGTTTTGACGGAAAGTGACCTATTAGGTGTTTACTTTATAAGGAATCTGATGATATGGATGTTAAGATGTAAAAAATGATTGGAAGTGAAGGCAGACAAAGGCAAGTAATTATTCTTGAAATGATGCCTGATTCATTACTGCTCTCCTCCATTTTTTTTCTTTCTGTAAATTTAAGTCCCTGAAATTACATCAGCGTAAAGCAAAAAGAATACATGGGTGGCTTAGCGTACGCTCTGCTCTCAGCCACTATTATGTAAATGAAAAGTAGCTGTGACTACAGTGGAAAGAGAGGGTGGCAAGGCAGGATGTGATTATGGACATGCACAACTGTTGTTAATTTAAATTTTATTATATTTGACAGAAAGATAAAATTATGCATACAGACAAGCTAGAAAAGCAAGGATAATTTATCATGTTATGTTATATGGTATTTTTATTGAATATTCTGGTTAAATGCCACTTTCAAGTTAGACCAATCATGCAGTAATTGGTAAAAAGAAGTGCTTCAGGGAAGTTACTCTTACTTATACAAAGGCTCAGTTGCAAGCTTTTTAAAGCCATTGTCAATTTAAATAATACCTAGATTATAGGATTTGATATTTGTTTAAATATTCTAAGGCCCTTTGTTTGGGGGCTTTATAATAATGAATATTTTCCTGGAGCGCTCAGCACAGTGTAGGAATGGACTTGTAGACCAAATCTTGCTTAGCTGGAAATTCCTGTTGACTCAAATAAAAGCTGACTTGAGCATCGGATTAAAAAGTCCTTTTTGCAGCATGCGTAAGAGAAGACAAGTGCCATCTGTTATTAAATAAAAACACTGTATAGTGTTCAGCTGACGCACTGCTTGTTTTCATGTATGTATCCCTGTTGCTAGAGGAAGCAAGGGAGTTGTTGAATGAATCTAATGACTACAGGAAGCTTCTCAGCCTAATAGCATTTCCTTCCTTCCTTCCTTCCTTCCTTCCTTTTTTCCAATGAAAATTCTTATTTGTTTTTATTTTTATTAAGTTTTATTTTTGCTTAAGTCTTTACTTGTGGTTACACCATGCATTCCCAGGCAGGAAAATTTCCAACTAATGCACTCTAAGCCACAAATTCTTGCACATTCTTTGAGCAAGTACCTTTCTTACTCAATTACTTGCAGGATCACAGTCTTTAAAATAAATCCACTGATACTGCAGTTCTAAAAATATACCTAATACTTCTTTGAGACAAATGCTTAGGGCGTTTTGTTTCCTTTAATAGCATATTTGGTCCAATTTGCTGTTTCCATCTTTTATTGTGAACCATGCCTTGAAATGTTGTGCAGCCTTTCTGAATGTAAATGGAATGAATTCTGGACTCTGTTGAAAGCAGAAATCTTACTTAAGCTATTGTGGTTTTGATGGTGTAAGAAGTGGATGTTAGAGCTGAAATGCTTCAAGACTCAGCTCAGTATTTATGGGGAGTTTATTTTATTGTTTCTCTTTCCCATACAGGTTTATTGTGGATATCTATTTCATACATAATTTCCTAATTACTTTACAACACTTTGACTGTGTGAACTGCCTTTATCTAACGGTAAATTCAGGTCTTAGCTTTGCAGTTATTTTATTGTGACTGCTAGAGGCTAACTGGACCTAAAAATAATATTTGATTTTATAGTATAGATATTGTTATTTCTTGTTTCTTTTAAAATTATCATGGAATTCAAAGAAAATCCTTATCCAAGTGTGATTTTCCCAACCCCAGTTGTTTGAAATATTAAGTATGATTGATTTTATTTTGAACAGTTCCATTCTGAAATGTTGCAACATTCTTTTGTTCTCACTTCTTTTTAATTTTCTCCAGAGATCAAAAATAGCAGTGTATGAAAAGATGTGGACCTACATGAAATCAGCAGAGCCATCAGTGTTCACTAGGACTACTGCAGAGGGAGTAGCTCGTGTCCGCAAATCCAAGGGCAAGTTTGCCTTCCTGCTGGAGTCCACCATGAATGAATACATTGAGCAACGAAAGCCATGTGACACCATGAAAGTGGGAGGAAATCTGGATTCAAAAGGCTATGGCGTAGCCACACCGAAGGGTTCTCCATTAAGGTGGGTGGAATAGTATAACAATATAAAATGTGTTGTTATAGTATTCCACCTTCCCTGATGTCCCTGATATAGCTCTTTTTGTTTTGTGTGTGAACATGGTATGTTATTTTTCTTTTTTTCCATTTCATATTTTTTTGATCAACAAAGGTAACCATTTCTAATTGCAATATGGATTTCACAGCTATAGTTGGCATATCTTTCAAGGCCATATAAAAACCAAACTGGTTGAACACTAGCTACTTGAAGTCAGCCTCAATAGAATTAACATCAGCTATTCTATTTCATCAGCTTTTTTCACCTAATTCAACCCTTTATAGCAGTATTATGCCTACATTATCTGCATCAGTATCTGCATCAATACTATGCCTACATTTTATGTTTTGTTTATTGATCTTGGCTGCTAATTTCTGAATAAGAAGCTGCTTGTAACATCTTTTTTCAAATGTCATCATTTAGAGGCAATTAGTCCTTCATTAAAGCAACTTCATTAAAGTACTTAAAGCACCTTCTTATTTAGAAAAAGAAGTTTGTGTTTCTAGCATTACGCATTTCAGTACTGCCTTCAAACTCACCAGTATTTTCTTTATGGAGGTATCAGACACATTCAGTCAAGTAGGAGAATTTTTGATTCATGGGCAGAACATCATTTGCTTTTCATTCAAATTGTCAGGGCAACAGAAGTGAAGGTACTAGTTCTGTGTTAAAATTGGCAGTATTTACCGTTGTGTTGTATTTAATGTTTAAGGCAAACAAAACTCGCCTTTTTCCTGTGGTAGACTTGCCAATTTTCTTCAAAGCAAAAGAGCAACTAGCAGATTGAGGGAGTCTTACAGTGATAGGGTGCATGTGAGTCGGGGAGAGGGAATGGCCCGCGGAGCAACCAGCACCCCACTTCTCAAATTTCACCCATGTGCTCATGATAAGGGGTTACAACAGGCTCTGATGAAATAGATTCTCCAAGGAGACGAAGCGGGTTGAAGGGAGGAGTTGTAAGTGCAGATGGAGCCATAGTTCTGTGCAGGAAATAGCTAAGGAGGTACCTGTCTACGTCCGAGACCACAGAGGAGACATCATTACCACTATGCACCACTATAACTAGACTCACTCTTAACTCACCAATTTAATCTGCACATAATACCACAAACCTCAATAGCCTTAACTGTATTACACGGATGGGAATGGGAGTATCATCAGAATCATTTCCATCTGCAGCAAAAGAAGATTTGTATGTGCAGGAGAAAATCAGGCCAGTTATTTCAGTGGTTGAATATGAATTTTTGGTCCTCTCAGTACCTCTCACATTTGAAAACTATCACCTTCACCACTGAATAAAGTGGTAAGAGAACATAAGGAGGTGAGAGAGGGAAAATTATGACAATAAAAATATTAATTGTAAAGAAAACCATGTCCAGAGCCCATTGGGTTGTTAAAGGTAGAAGGCGGCAGATAATAGGAGAGGCTGATCTATTATTTGGGCATATTTTCAAAGCACTTACTTTTTATTTTGTATTTCTAATAGATTGCTATCTCCTTCTCAGTGTTTCAGACAACCTAGAAGGGTAGGCAGCACTGCAGTTTAGCGCAGCTGCTTTCCCGTAGTAAGGAAATGCCCGTTGCTGACAGTCATGCTTTGCTGTGCCAAACTTAGGGCAAACTTTTTAGGAATCACTTTAACTGCTGTCATATATATATCCTAACAGTGGGCTGTTTGCTCTAAGCATGCTTTATGGTGCTCTTTAGTCCCCCTCACTCTTTTCTGCAGAGTATCTAACACCACCAAGAGAAAGCCTGTTATAATGAGCACTAGTAGCCAGTGGAAGTTGGTTTGTGTCAAATTTGGGCTTATTTCAGGTTTGTTCAATTGGCTAGATAAAAATATCTAGGAGTAATGGGGCCGAGACATAAAGCAGTTAGACTTAGAAGGAAGAGGGCCTAGTAAGACAGTTTAATAAGAACAGAGAGGAAGAGCACAACCTTGATGGTAAGGATCAAGTGTGAAATCCTGGTTCCATCACAGCTAAAGACCAAGCTCCCATACGTTTCAGTGAGGCCAGTTTGATCTAACTGGGGTCAGCAACTATCAGTAGGGTGATTTGATCAGCATTTAGTTTTTCACATCCTACCTTCAACTGTTTTTCAAAAAGGGGAATACAGGGAATCCTATCCAACGGGAAAATCGGACCAAATCTTCTTTCAAGCTGTCTCGACTGGCTGTCAATGTCCATGCCTTTCCTGAGCCTTTCTTTCACATGTGCTAAGCTGCTTGTTCTCCTGCTGCACCCCATTCCCTCTCCAGCCCCAGTGACAAACCTCAGGCGACACATCAGTGCTGCTTACCTGTTAAAAACATTAAGCAACACACTATGTTCTGGACAAAAATAAAGACCAAGCAACACCTCACATTCATACCACCTCTTCCATGTATGTCTGTAGACAGTAGTGCTTACTGAAGAGGGGGAAAGCTTCCTACCCCTGGGCTTTTGAACAGAAAAGACTCAGCTGTAAATTTTAACTGCATGCTTCAGTATTTTCTGAATTGTTTGAAACTGTAAAATATGCTGGTTTTGCTATTTTGACTGCATCCCACATGGTAGTGTTTCTGTTACTGATCAGATGACTTATGTAACTGCTGCCTGCACAGATAATTGCAAATATTGAACATGCAGTTTGAAATCCATGAAGGGCAGACTAGCTAAGCTCATTACATAAATTAATCAAAAGACATAATTTGCTATGGGAGTTGTAAATTCTGTATTTTATTTAATGATCATAATTTCCTAGTTAAGTTATGTGTAGACCACAAATTACTTGATGTAGTTCACAAATAATTGCAAGTAGCATATAAATGTTAAACATTTACACTCTATTCTTGGTCTGCTCAGGACTAGGGAAAAATACCAATTTTTTCAAATGAATTATTCATAGCAAATTATTCAGTAAACTCTTTGAACACCTATTTCACTAGAAATATTTTAGTCTTAATCCTCCTCCTTCTTACGATGATTATAAATCAGGAGTTTTTTCACTGAAAATGTCGTAACAGTTGCATAAAATTGATGTGAGTGTATGGAGAAGCAGACCATATATTTTCACACATCTAACACTGACAGGAGGTGGGGTAATCTAAATCAGACTTCTTCCTGTAGCGTAGGACTAGCGATGGTTCCCTGCCATCACATCACCGGGCTCATGTCCATTACAGAGCGCATACCCATCACTTCACTCATGCGGATGAAATCCACCTGTCAGAGCGATCCAGGGACTGGTCTCTCTGTTGCTCATGACCCTACGCATGAGCAGGGTAGTGGATTTTAATTTGAAACTCTTCCTTATTGGGTTCCATGCTACACTCCTGCAGTGTTCAACCAGTACCTATTGGCTAATTGGAATGATTTGTTCTCAGTGCTGGTGCAGTATTAGGATTCATGCATATCACTGGATGGAAGAGAATGGGAAATGCCTGATGTGTGTTTCTTTTATGCCTACCGGGCAGTACCACGCTACACATCATGTGTGTCTCCTTCCTTCCTTCCTTTTCAGTGATATTCATTTCTATATAATGTTCTAAAAGACTGACATATTTGAGAAGGAACGTGGTATTGAGGGCAAAGGCTCTCATCGCAAAAAAGATTGAGTTTCTATCATGGCACTATTCAGCTGTCCTTACTGTTTCCTCCTCCTACCACGGTAGGTATCCTTCCAAAACTACTGTGTAGTAATCAGTGTGAATTGATGAGCTTTTTTCTTCAACGGTGGCATTTTCAAAGGTGGTTAAGAGAGTGCTGCTTGTCTGCTTAGCAAGACCTGCCTTTGTAAATGTGTTGTCGTCAGAAGACATTCTTGTGGCCAGACTTCTGCCTATTGTGGATCACCCCTGGCTCGTCTGCCTTGCAGTAATCTGTGTGTCTAGAGGGCAGCACCTGGAGATCTTGTACTATGCAAATCCTGTGCCTTGCATGCCTCTGCTTTTCTGTTTTAGATATGTAGGCATCATAAACAAGTTTGAATAGTGATGAACATGAAAGAGTTCTCCACTCTAAGAGGTAATGAAAAGGGAAGTAGGGGCAATATTGTCTTAAAGGTACACGAAAAGCTTTTTCTACTTTTTGTACCTCGAAGCTGTTTGATGCAAAGGTGAATGACAGGTTGAGCTAAAAAATGAGGAGTTGTCGTTATTGTTTCTGTGACTGCTTTAACTAAGGACATTTGGCTGTCCTGTCCTGCAGCTGACAGTATGCAGTGTGGATGAGTGAAACCTGCTGAGATCATGAGTGTCTGGTGAGACACTTTGAGTCCAGCCGGATGCGAGTGGCAGGATTAGATCTAGCCAAATAATAAAAAACTGTTGTGAATAGATGTGTTGATGTATTTTAGAGACTGGTGATGGCTGTTCACCAACCTGTATTAAGAGCTATATTAAGTTCCCACTATTGCAATTATGGCTAATGTTTATAGATACAAATCTGGGATTCTATATTTCATTATTCAAGTCTCTATTCTTTTTATCTAGTAAAGAAGTAACTCCTGTTTGACTTCAGGAGGAATTGTTTATGGTCTGGGGAGGAAGGAGAAAAGGCCCACATGGTGATACCTGCTGGTTCTTTGCAGTGTAACAGCTGGTGACGTGAACTGACTCTTTACACCGGCTAAGGGCCAGTCCTTTACCTATTCTTTACTGTGTTTGTATTAACATGAGGTGGGAAATGTGGGAAGTGCATCAGTGAAGCAGGTGATGCAGATGTAATGTTCTGATCATTCTAGCAACTTGTATGAAGTGCAAAGTACAACATGAGTGAAGCTATGGATTTTAGTTTCCATCCCTTGCAAGGGAGGAGTGCCCTGGAGAGTGCTTGAAGTGCAAAAGGCATCCGAACAGTGCCCTGTCAACATCTTACGGATTCTCCTGTTTTATATAATTGTGCAATACCTGAAAGAGATTTACCCAAGGAGTGAGGGATCTGTGGTGGAGGGAACTTTTTCTTGACGAAACCTGTGAGTTTATGTGAATAAGATAAAGATCTGTTGTGAAGGGAGTTTTTCTGTGCATGGGCTTTATAAACTACCATCTTGATCTCAGTGACTTCAGCTAGTCCTTTTTTTCCCAAAGTAAATCTCTAAAATTGCCATTCTTTCATTGCTTCATTTCAATGTGGTACTACAGCTGACAATATTACCTTTGCTTTTCAAGGATATATCCAGTATGGTCCTTTAGTCAAAAATGTAGTGGTGAAGGAAAACTTATTTTGGTAATGCATGCACTTTAATACAAAATATTGGCAGACCTTACATAGGATGGGATATTCCCTATTCTTTTTTTTTTTTTGATGTGTTTTTCATTGACCTGAAACAAGCTTGGGAAAATAAGGGTAAATCTGATGGTATAATTTCTTCTGATGAGACCATTAAACTTTTTATCAAGTACTGTCCTTGATGTTTTTAGAGACCAGAGTATAAGGAGCTTATTGTGGAAGGAATTCCCAGATCATCATTCACTGTCAAAGCTGTTTATTGTGAACTTAATACATTATGCTGAGATATACCCCAGTTCTCTTTTTACCCTGGTTTTGTAGATCAGTGAATTGATAATTAACACCAATCTCTGTGGGAAAAGAATCATAGTCATTACACAGAGATCACCTATAAGGATAGATAAAAAATTTTCCACCAAAACTTCTTGCATTCTCTGGTTTCTTATGATTTCTATAAAATTGGATTTGTGTGGGCAAAAAAGGGCTATGATATTCACAGATTCCCTCTGAGTAAGCGGAAAACTAGGAAAGAATGTTTGAGCTGACCACCCAAATTACTTAGAGAGTCAAAATTCATTTACTATAGAGGAGTTCTTTCACTAGTGTTTTTCAAAGGTTTTGTACTGTAGAAATCCATGACTCTTCACAAAAATAGAATTTTCCCATGAGTGAAGCTTCCTTGTGCAAGTTGTGTTGTATCATAAAGTAAGCATTTCCCTGGACCGCTCTTTGGTGTACTCTGTATTGTTCAGTTTTCAAAGGACTTCATAGATTTTTTTTTTTTTTTTTAACTGATATCGTTGATGTAGCTATTCTAGCATGTGGTCTTTCAATGCATCTGGGCTGCATTGTTTACTCAATGGTGTGTTCCTGTTTCTAGAAAGGTACAGAAATAGGCAAAGGTAATGTACACTTGGGTCACCATGGTGAGATCTGTGCCCTACGTGCTTTTGAGCATTGTTCTGGCAGTTCAGAGAGAAGAATGGGTATTTCATCTGCTGGCTAGCTGTCCTCCAGCTGGCAACACTGGCATCCAAAGACCTCCCCAGATCATTCTGAAGACAAGCAATCTTCACAGTGAGGAGAGATGCAGAGGAAGCAGGTTCGATTTTTTTTCACGTTTCTCTTCTCCTACAAGGATGGCTGGTCTTGTCCATAATCAGTGTGTTATCCACAGAGGCAATCATTTCAGCAAAGCACTGAAGGAGCTAGAAGCTGGTGTATTTATGTTTGATGCAGAGAAGATAAAGAGACAACTGGTGAATAATGGAGGTTTGAGGATAAAAATGAGTGATGTGAAATTACTGAGTTTAACCTCTATTCTTCTAAAGTAAGGGGCAGTGCAGAAAACAAAAATCCCGGCATAGTTATGGGGTGGTCCGTTGATATTTACAAGGACAGGATTTTAGTCAGGAGTTTCACTTACCAAGATTTTACAATTTTACATTTTTTTCTGTGATACAAAATTATTTGAAAACTAGAATGCTATCTATAACATTTTATGCATATTGTAAACATTATCCTGTTTGACTGATGGTGTAGATCATACTGTATGACTTTGCATAATGTTCTTCTCTTCACTTTAGGCATAACAAGGCTTGAATTACCACCCCATTACCCATTCAGTGTCAGAGCTTATAGCCTGGATATTTCTCAAGCAGGTCAGATCCTTCAGAGCTCGTTGGGTTTTCTGTCAACTAAAAATAACATTTACTAGGTAAAAAGGCAGAGAGCGGGCCACCGCTTAGCAAGGAATGTAAAAGTCAGAGGTCAAAAGAAGATCAGTGAAGAGAGAGCTTGGCAATGAATATTAGCAAGTTGTTCTTTCAGCTGAGCCTGGGAGGCATACTTAGTTTCGGTTACATGGATTATTTCTGTCTAAAAACAGAATATCTGTTTTAGTAGTAAAAATAAAGCCTTGAGAACAGAGATCAGAATTCCAGCTTTCTCTGTTCCCCGGTGATGCCTATTGAGTTAATTTTATAATTTTTAATCAAGATAAGGGTCTTCCCCATATGAAAAGACTGCAACAAGAAAAGAGGAAAAATTGATGATGGCTAATGACCTCCGTTGCAAGACGTACGAGCAAATGTATTTAAGCAAAGTCTTCTACTTGGAGGAGTTTTGCCCTTTCTTGCAGTTTTTACGTATAGAGGCAGGAAATTCCAATAATCCTGATTTAAGTCACCAAATTGCAGTGAAGAGCATTGTTATTGAGAGAGTTTCTGATATTTGTGTCTTTAGAAGAAAACAACACATTAGTATCCATTATGCTGCACTCACTGAATTTTCTCTGTCCTGGCAAAAAAAAAAAAACAACATCAGTATATCTTTCAAGTACTTCAAAGAGCCATCTCTGATCTACCTTGTTCCACAGACCCTATTTCGTCATTGCCACTTGCAGGAAGTTTTCACCCTCAGACTTCTGGGGGGCATTCATAGTTGAACAAAGCTCTCCGTAGTCTAGAAGAGAGAGCACATGTCACAGGAATTTGTTCTGTGGCCAATCCTGTTTTCCTACACTACGAATGACATTAGAAGCCACTGATGGAAGGCAAAGCTCTTCCAAGAAGCCCAGCTCCCATTTTGGTCACACAGTCACATTCTGGTACCTCTCTGCTAATATCATCCTGCTTCTTACTCCAGGGAAGGTCCCAGGATTTTAGTGAGAACAGTTGTGAAACGAGGTGCTTCTGAGCAGGAGTGAAAGGACAGAGCATGTAAACAGCAATAAAACTATTGCCTAGAAAGGTAATTTTTTATCTAAACATTGCAATGGCAATAGGTATTTTTAAATTAGCATTATAATTGGTATAAAAGATGAAACTACCATTCTGTCTCTTCAGCTTTAGCATTGGCTTAACAGCACAATGAGGCTTTTTTTTTTTTTAATTTATTTTCCTTTTTTACAAGATATTTATGCAAGAGCTTTGTCCTTCTGATATTTAGTGATTACTAAAGGTGAAATTTCTGTGCTGTTGTACAGACGCATTGTTTGGGTCAGTCCATGGTAATCAGCACCAGGACAAGTTTTATAACAGGCTCGTTTTCTACAATCAGAAAGAAATCAAGGCATCAAAAAACCCCACAGTTCTTTTTTTGTTTTTCTGCTTCAGAAATATTTGAATGCAAACAGAGTAGGAGCTTCACGATATCAAATCTGTCCAAATGAAATTTGTCAGCTGTTCACTTCTCTGCAAGGTAAAAAGGGGCATATTTTAAAATATAACCAATGAACTTCCCTAAAACTATCAGTGAAGACCAGAATCTCTCAAAAATACTGATACCATTGCTGTGCACACGTCTTACTGACTTTCTGGAAGTTTGCCAAGGTTTGATAAGCATTAATCCCCAGAGCATGCCAGAGGCATACAAAAGGGTTGTCATTGTTTCCAATCTATAGATCCTCCAAAGAACAAACTCTGCTTCTTGGCACTTCAGAAATAAATTTCTGCTGCCCTTTTCCCTGCCATTTCCCCAATCCCTCATAAAGCAGCTCAGCAGAGGGCAAGATGCAGCCCATTATATTTTAACAATGCAGCTCGTTATTATTTCTCTCTTCTCTTTTCATTACAACTGTTTAGGTGTCAGTTCCCAGGAAACTGCCAGGCTTCAGAGTATTCATTAAGGGCACAATCCAGCTACCTTTTGAAGTTGATGGTACAGTTCCCGCCAAGTAAAAGGCCTATCCCACTAAGATAATAATTGTCCACGTAAATTGTAGGCAGACTAAGGCAGGGGAACAGGCCACTGAAAGGCATCTCAGCAGCTCATAACAATACCTCTCTGTGGAACTGACATTTGCGGAACAAATAGTACCTGAAAAACATTTCGCGATTAATCTGTGTGGTAGTTGCAAAACTGCCCACTTCCAATTGACAGTAAGTACTAGATGGGCTCCAGAGAGACACAAAATGGCCATTTAGTCTTTATGCAGCCTTGGCTTTTGTGAGAAATCCCAAACCAAAAGTAGGAAAAAAAGTTTCTTTTCTTTCTCGTAGAGTTTCTTTGAGCTGAGAACAGTATCTTAGACCAGCACACTGTGCAACAGAGTAGGCATTATGGAGGGAATGAACATCCCAGAACGAAAGGTGAAAATGTTGCCAATGAAAAAAAGCACAAAACAAGATTCAGGAGGCCTGGGACTGACACCCAGCTCCAGCTCCCCGGGCAGTTTTAATATATCTTTTCAGCTACTGAGTATCTTGGCATGGCATCTCTAAAATGCGGCTATTACCCCACTCAGGAAGATGTTCCCAAGGTGCTCAGTTTCCAGATAAAAATGGCCATATATACGTCTCGCTGAACAAAAGTTTAAAAGATTGTGTGATAAAACGGTGACTTGTGATTGATCAGTAGTTATTTCTCTGAACTGGTCTACCTTGTGTTTGGTAGGAAGTAGGGTCAAAGCTACTGCTTTTTTTCTCAACTACCTCTAGATACACTTTGCTCAAGTCTTTCTGTATTTTTATAGCTAGAAGCCTTAATCCCATTTTCTGCCTTCCTTCCTCTGCTTCCCATTCCAATTAAGTCACTGAGTAAGAGCTTAAATCAAAGCTGAAGAAGGATTTAGCTCTTATTTAACCACATCTTTTAGCAAATCACATGATGCTGAACAATGCTGTGTGTTCTTTTGTTGAGTGAGATTCTCTTTTAACAGCTTTTGGCAGGATTGGCAGTTTTCTGTAGTAAAAGTTTAACTACAATTTTCCCTGCACTTTTTTAAAGCCATAAGTGAACTGGATGAAAGTGGTCCAAGCCTGACCTGATACAGAGACCTATTTTGTTGTTACACCTCAGTTATTTCTTTCTACTCTAAAAGAACACATAAAAAGAATAATCTGCCTCCAGGACCCAGAGAAGACAGAGCTTTTTTTTTTCTTCCTCCCCGCCGCCAGGTGGGGAGGAATAGCATCTGTGCACAGAAAGATCCAGGTCCCTTGCATCTTCTATTACTAGCAACAGGGACAACCGAGGCCTGCAGGTGAGAGCAAGCCCAACATCTGGCAGCCCATCTGTTACCTCCAGAAAAGGCTTTCTGTGTACACGATTACACATTAGGCTCATTCCTATCTATTGCTTATATGGTTCCATCTAGTGCAGCCAAAGTTTCAACCATGTTTGTCGTAAGAGAGGATTTTACATTTAGAGGGAGACCTTTGGCTTCCTTGGTATGGATGTAGGCATCTGATTTTGCACACAGCAGTATGGAAATTCTTTTTATAGCATTTTACGCTTTGTCATTTGTGTGGTTCAGATCTATTTTGGATCTTAAAATTCTGAGTCTACAGAAAAACTCATCGGACCTGGTTGGAGATATGCGACTTATTTCCTACAGAATATCTCGAGTTTTTCTAGATAAGTCAAATCACCCAAACTTCAGGTGCCTAAATGCAAACATTGCTAGGCAATTTTTCCGATTTTTACATTTTCAACAAAAATTTTTAATTTGAAGGTTTCCACAAAAGGTTTTTACTGGTTGCAACACAAAACAGTAAGAGCCAGGATGTAGGCTGATGCTCCTTTCTTTATCAGTTTTAATTAAAAAGATGATGTCCTTCTTTGGCAAAGCTGTAGGACCAGCCTACATTCAGATGCTCTGCGCTTTCTAAGATCCATCGCCTCAGGTTTTAATCAGTATATGTTACTATTTTAATTATATTCTCACTTTACCTGCTAATGATATTTTTTCCTTTAAATTCACATGAACACTTGACAATTAGTTCTGGTTGTGCAGAGTTTAAATAATGCAAACTCAGGCTATGAAAGTGTCATTGAAAGTGAACAGAAAGTCATCACTGTTCCTTGAGGATTTAGGAATTGTTCCTATCACAGTTAAATAAGCAGGCTGCTACTTTTGGCATCTCTTTTAGATAGTGGGCAATTATCCAAGGCAGTTCCAATTAGAGTGCTTTTAGTTCATTCAATCTGTAGGCCACAAGAGAAGATATTGTGGCATCAAATAAAATAATTGCAAACATTCAGACCACATCTAGAATATGGCATCCTTTTTTGGCCTCCTAATTCAAGAAAAACATCAATAAATCAAAGCAATTTCAGTGGAAGGTGATCAAACTGGAGCTGGGTCTGGAGCACCTGCCCTGTGAGGAGAGGCTGAGGGAGCTGGGCTTGTTCAGCCTGGAGCAGAGATGGCTTTGTGAGGGACTTAACGGCAGCCCACAGTGCCGATGGGAAGGTCTTTGAGGACATGGAGCCAGGCTGTTCACAGCAGTGCAGGACGGGAAGATAAGAGACAATGGGCATAAACAGAAACAGGAGAAGTTCAGACTGGACGTAAGGAGGAACTTTTTCCCCTGACTGCCTGAGGACAGCCTGACAGTGACACTGGTTGCCCAGAGAGGTTGTGCAGCCTCCACCCCAGGATGTTTTCAAACTGTGACTGGATGACGCCCTCAGCAGCTTGGTCTGACCTCAGAGCTGACCCTTGTGTGAGCTGCACCAGACACCTCCTGAGGTGCCTTCCAGACTGCACTATGCTATGATCCTTTTTTGACAATTATGGACGTGAAAAGGACATCTTCAGCCATCACATTCAATCTCCTGGAACTACAGGAGTATTTGGAAAGTTGTAGGAGCTTACCGAGAGGGATGTTTAAGTTTTCTGCATAGTAGAAGATCTTCTCCCCAACTTGTACAAAAGCTGCTCTTGACCACTAGGCTTTAATTATGATTTCTGTGAATCAGAAGTCAATCAGATTGTTCTCATCTAAATCTGGAAAAGCAAAAGAGAGTGAGAGTATCTCAATTCAGTGAAATAAGTAGCAGTGCTTTGTATCTCTGCTTTGCCAGGGCAAAGGGAGCCCTTAACTTCCCAAGTAGACTTATATAGCTGCTGAGTGACTGACAGCACGGACCTCTGTGGAACCCTGAAGAGTGGGGTCAAAAAGTGGAAGAGTTTTTTGTTACAGCAGTCAGACCACTCAGGTTGGCTGTCGCTCACTTTTGGCAGGGTATGCAGAAAAATTAAGAGTATCTCATGGTTAAAGACTGAGTTGAGGGAATGTGCACAGAAATTTAAGCTTAGTCTGTCTCTAGGAAGTTATTTCCATCGGGAGGCCAGAGGGATAAATTCTTTATGAACACTTGCCTGAAAAGGCCCAAAGATTTCTGAGTGGCAATGAAGTGTGGTTGACTGAGCGCGAGGCTGGAAGTCATGTCGCACTGATGAGCTTTATTATGATCCTGCTCCAATTTCCTGGGAGTCTTGGAGGACGTCAGTTCACCTTCTGGCTTCAGTTTCACCTTTGCAAATTGAGGGTAATGACAATTGCCCATCAACCTCAGAGGGATAGTGAAGATTGATAGCGTAGTATTTATTGTGCTGTGAATATTTCAAGTCCATTCCTACTTCAGATGTTTGTATGATTATTTCAAATCCATGGAGGTGTGTGCCTCAGAACAAACCCCACGGTAGATTTCTCAGTGTCTTTGATCAAAGAAACTGTTTTGGAGACAAAACAATAGGGAAAATGTAACTTCAACTAATGGTTTCTTAAACAGTCTATGGTCTATGGCCACATGTTGCTCTGTCTTCCCTTTAGAAAGCAATAGCAGAAATCTCCATCACCAGTGAACCCTACTCCTTCCAGCTTTTTTTATTAAAAATGGCATGTGGGCATGTGTTCAAGACAACAGCAATTACATTAGTTGGATCTCCATATCCACTGCCGAGATCTATCAGTAATTTCCATACCTTGTTTTCTCTATAGCCTGGCTGCTTGTGTTTGAAACATTACAAGCCTGAGTATTACTATATTGAAGTGACTGTGCTTGGTCTGACTGGTGTGAGTGCTGGTGTATTTGCATTTGCTGCTGTGTACATGGCTCTACCAATGATGGCAACATTATATAGCTGGTTGCCAGAGGGATTGGATTGCCCTTGTCTGATAATTTCACCTGATCTAGGACTGATGTTCAGCTGGCTTCAGGGCATTTTAATTATCAGCACACTGGCTATTGGACCGACCGTCTCATCTGGTTGCTGGCACCATTTATGTTTGTCTCAGCCTATCAGATCTTCCTCATTAACTTCTGTGATAATACTCAGACAGAAAGTCCTAGGAACTCTTCCAGCTAATCCCCATTTTGGCTGCTGACCAAATAAGGCTTTATATGACACAACTGTAATTGCTTCATTTGTACGGTATTGATCTGCCATTAGGCAAAACACAAGCCAGCATTTTACTAAGGCTCAAGTTATGCAGTATTATTTATTGTTTGCATTGCAGTTGCAGCTAGAATTCCCACCTGGGGAATGGACCCCCTGTTTTTTCTGTCAGTCTCTGCTTCTAATTAAAATAATGAACTTCAAAGTGCTTGCACTATAATTAGACCAAAGCTTAAGAAACCATATCTTAGTGGGGATCTTTCTATTTATTGCCTTCCTTGTAATACTTCTTTATGAAAAACAACAGTATGGAGTCACAAAGAAGCACGTATAGTTACAGAAATCTCTCATACCTCTTCTCAGTCTAAGTTTAGATCTGATAGCAGTGTATCAGCTGTGCAGATCTTAGGAGTTAGTGGTCTGTTTCTGGCAACAGTAAAAATCAAGCATCCATGCTGATTTCTCAGTGTTATCAATGGCTTTTGACATAGTGGCCACGTTACTTTAATAGCTTTGTGGACACTGATGTCAGTGAATGAATTCCCTTGGAAGCTACAGTTTTGCCCAGCTTTCCCAAGTGGAGTTGCTTTCCTCACTAGGAGCAGACTACTTGTATTACAGCACTTTCAGTACCGTACAGTATGCTGATGGTATTTGGCCTTGCAGTCATTTCATGTTTCATTCTCATTAAGGTGAGACTCGGACTTAGTGGCTGAAAAGTCCAACCAGACAGGCGAATGATTGGTGCTCCTTGGAAACAGCACCTAAAATAGTGGGTTTGGTTTCTAAAATAAAAATATAGAAACTCAATTGAATCTGGCTACTCCTCAAATTCCTGAGAACAGTAATAGCAGTAAGTTCATTTTTTTTCCCAGTTGCAGCTGCTGAGAAGATGGCAGGAGGTTTTTTTCTCTCACTGTGGCTCTTGCCACAGGTATCTATGTCTCTGTCACCTTGAGAGTGGTTAAATGCAACTCATTTTGTATGACTCTTCTCTTAGGACATCTCAGAAACATTAGCTAGGACAGAGGATTTCTATCACCTTTTATGGAGCATCTTAAGCTGATGGTGAGGTAGTTTGTGAAAAAGGCGTGCACAGATGCTCAGCTGAGCATCTTTACTTGTAGAAGTCACTCCATTGTAACTCCTGATTTTTTTTTACCATTTCTTAATCTTAAGCTGACATCTTAAACTAATTAGTTGCTGTTATGAGGTCTTGCTGCTTGCAAGGAAGAAAATGCAGCACATGTCATAAGGAGTAGAATAATGGGAGAAGACCATGTCAAATATAGTTCCTCTTATCCATCTTACCATTGTATGTTCATAAAGGGTGAGATTCAGCCTGGCATAAATGAAAAATCGGAGAATTCTGATAGTGCAATCTCTTCAAACATTGCCAAATTTGAACCAGTCTCCAAAAATGCCAGATATGTTCAATACTACATTAAGAAAGATCTTGGTTTTATTATATTAGCTGCCCTGCTACCCACTGAATAGAACATACATTTATGTAGCACATTGAGACATGGGGCTGGTTAGGAGCCAGAAAACCTAATTTTTGCAGTGAGTCCAACAGGATATTTTACTTTCCATGATTTGTCAGCGAGAGGCCTGACTGTTTTTGGAGGTCGCAGTAATATTTCTTCTGGGGATAGGTGGTTCAGCCTAGGGCTGGGTATTCCTGTGGATGAAAGCTGTGAAATGCTCAGTCCAAGGCACGATATTTCTGCCACTGCTGGGTCATGTTGAATGGAGTGAAAAATTAGAACCTGCTGAAACAGCTGCCACCTGCTTTGTGCTGGAAGATTTTGATGTAGTAAAATCTTCCTCTGTGTGGGGTGGCCAGAGTCTGCGATCTTAATAGGCTGTCTAGTAATCCATCAGTCATATCAAATGGATTGAGATGGATATAAAGAAGGAACAACTTTCTAAGTTATAAGGGACCACACCGTATTTCTATTCAATAAGCACCGAATTGCATCCAAAAGAGATATATTTTTCCTAGCCTCATTCTGGATGAAAATAGTCGCTCCATGGCATTCAGAAGCGTAAACTTAAAATGCCTTACAAATATGGCTAAGACATTATGTAAAAGAAAATTTAAATCTATTGGCCAACATCAGTAATGAAGAATAATGTTTTCAATCCTGTTAAAATCAACTCATCCATTCGAAAAACAAATAGCTCATTTGTGCAGACAGTAAACTGCAGTGTTTGGCTTTTTCTTGCGGATGGAGTGGCATAAGGCGTCTCAACAACATGTGCCTGGATAACGTAACATAAGGTCACTTAGAGAGACCTGCGCTAATGCAGTCTAGGTAGGAGAGGAGAGGGCCAGCATGAGACCTGGTAGAGCTTCACTGCTATGGCCCCCACTATAAGTCATTACTCCCTGTCTTTTAGCAGCACTAATCCAACCGATGGAACCTCTGCCTGGCACTGAACACGTCCTGTGCCCCGCCACGAAACCCCTACCTGTCCGTGCCAATACTACCATTTCCTCTCAGCTGGGGCCTCCTAAATTTAGGCGTTACAGGAGAGGCAGGTGAAACAGCATCCAAACACCCTGCTGTGACAAAACTGTGAGTCGAGATCTGCTTTGCCTAAGGCGCAAAGAGGCAAAAGGCTTTCTGCCAGCCATGCCAGAGGTGAATGTCACCCTGTCTGAAAGCATTAAGTATTTTGGGGGCATGTATTTTAAAATGCTTATTTTACACATTTCAAATTTTAAAATATTATTTGTAAGTGCTTTCAGCAATGTCAAATGTATAAAAGCCGTAAAGAGCTCAGGATTCCTAATGTTTCTGAGGTGAGAGAAGTTTTGAGGCAGTTGGCAGTGGGCTAAGCTTATCCTCAGAGCAATTCCGGCAGTGTGGAACAGTGTTACACCGGTGCTCAGATACTTTTGAAAAATTCCACTCAAGCCTTTAAAACATGTATTTTGAGTTGCAGGTGTTGGACTGCAGCAGCCTATTCGCATAATCCTGCTTATGCTGCAACCAGCAAGAAAAATTGTACTTTGAAAAGCGGTACTGCTCAATGAGAACAGGATTAGGTAGTCGTTAGTGAAAATTAAAATAGCTCAGAGCTGAAAGAAACTGATGTTTCTGCTTCTACTAAAGACTGTATACTGAACCAATGTGCACAGTTACTCTAGGGACAATTTTATGTGTTTTTTATTTACAGCAAAGCTTTGTATAAAGCAGAGAAACAAGCAGAGTTGCCTTCCTGGGTCAACTGCTGTTGTTTTTACACAAGCAAAATACATATTTAATTGCTTGTGCCAGGAAGTGTTTGCATACTGTAATTGGAATATCTTGCTGCAAAACAGCTTTAAATTTATATAAATATTTTAAACTACAGTCATCAGACCTCTGGCTGGTGTAAATTGTCAGAACTTCTTTGAATTCAAAGTAGCTATGGCAATTTTTAGCAGCAGTGGGTCTCCCATTAATTGGAACTCCTGCTGATCCTCAAGGTGTCAGTTTGGCTCATATTTGTTTACAAAGCTTAGTTCGAGTAACTAAGCTGCATACTTAGGATATACATAGAAGCTGTAAATACTCAGTGCCCCTGGAAATTAACCATCTTATTTGGATGGCTAAGTGAAGAGCATTATACTTATTTTAATTAGCCACAATTGAAAAGTATTTGAGAGCTGCTTTAAATTTCCTATCTCTAAACAAAGAATAACAATACATACACACTCTTATAAAGATACTTTATTCTTAGTGTTTGTAGAATGTTTTGAGATACTGTTCTGGAAGAGGTGTTTTAAATGCAATTGGACAGGGGATTTTTAAATAATATTTATAAATGGTATTAGCTTCTAATGTAGCACACAACATGCCCATAGCGTTTTTGAAAGACTTTTGGCTTTCTGCAGACCAGTCAGTTCCACAGGGGTACATGGGTTTTGCAAGGTGGAATTCAAGAGGCACCCACTGTCCTGGTGGATCCTCAGCTGGGCACTCAACTGAAATGGCCTGTCACGTCCTTTCTGTGATAAGCATGTATGTAGCAATGGAAGAGTTTAGCAGGAAAGCCTGAGAAAACCACTGCAGAAGAGCTAATATTGTTGTGAAGACTCTCAACTTGAATACTAGTAGTTCTTTATTTAGTACAAATGCTGGGCAAGCTATCAGAGCAAGTTCCAAGGACTTGTTTGAACTATCAGCTACATGTGAAAATGTCTTGATGTGTGCTGTGCTTCAGTATTTGAATACAATTTTTTCATACAAATAGCATTACAGCATGCAAACCTTTGTAAGTACCAGTACAAAAATTATTCTTATAAATTTTTGAATGTGTTTAAAAAACCATTCTTTCAAAGTTGGCCCTTTGTCATTAAAGTTTAGATTGTTTTTCTTGTAAAAATGCTCTTGCATTAGCTCACTTTTTTATCTTTGCATTATTGATCCTTCAAGCCTTCTGAGTACAGAATGATATAAGCTTTGGCTACATCTGCCTCATTAACGGAGTGCTTGTTTCATTCCTAATTTGTTAAACATATTCAGCCAGTGCCATGCAGCTTTACACTTAATTTATCTTGATGAATTGTCAAACACCCTTAAACGGCGCTGCATTTGTGTTGTGTTACAATCTGCCATCAGCATTTTTCAAAACATGGTTAAAATAAACAGCTCAGAAGCTGGGCAGGTTTTAATTTTTTGCTTGGTAAGGTTGCATTTTAATTTTTCCCATTTAAAATCATTTGAACGGATGATATGAACAAGCTGTAAAAATGCACCTGCTTGTGTTTCACTAAATACGTCTGAGACAGATCCTCAGCTGCATCCAGGGAGCGCTAGGTTGTGCGGCAAGGGGAAGCTCTCAGGCAGCTGTGGCCGCCTCTTCCCAAGCCACCTGGGCTGGAAACAGATTAGATCATGAGAGAAAAACTGCAATTCCCATCACTGAAATAAGGTCACTGAACTCGGCTTCACTGGACTCTCTCTCTGCGTTGTCCTGAGGGAGGATACCCTCCAGCCTGCGCCAGCAGCACCAAGGGGCTTGTCTGGGAGACGGCTGCATCAGCTGCCGGGAAAGATGTCCAAAGTGCAAGGAAGAAATGAGCTTTGAGTTGCTTTAGACGCGTCATCAATTGCCGACACATCTCTGGCTGTGACACTGTGATCTTGGGACAGCTTGTTCCTTCAGTGAACTCCTCCTCCGGGTGCACCATGGCATCTGTGGCTTCACTTCCCATTGTGCAGTAGTTTACTGATCCCCACTTTGTTCCAGGCACTACTTATACAGTAGTATGTATACAACAAACTTATATGACTAAGTAGTCATGGGTTTTACTGGAATAAAAAGCACATCCCTGTATTTTGCCAGTTGGTCCATACCTTGCGTATGGTGCTTCGATCATTTAACATTCAAGTACTCTTTGTTTGAAGTTTGCTGTATGTTCAGAGAACCTAAGGTTAAACAGAGGTGGTATCCCTCCACACGATGTGACTTCGAAGTGACTGAGCGATTTCTGAGGCTTTCAAAGCCCCGTGAGAAGGATTTGTGAAAAGCCTTTTAGGGGGTCGGGGTCTCTACTTCTGCCTCGGTAACTGCAGTGATGGCACCAGCGGTTCTCAGATGATACGCTGTGCAATATGGCTGCAGTTTAAACAAAGCTGTCTCTGTGTATGTAGAGTCTCATTAGTGAGTCATGTGATTTTTGCACATCCTGCTTGTTCATTATTTCAAGTGAACAACTTCCCCAACGCTAAGCAGTGAAACAACAGTGCCGCCATCTGTAAAGGTAAGGGCAGAATTTCACCAAGAATCTGCCCAGGATTCAGGGAAATATTTTTTCATCTAACGTGCCAGTTACACAGAATTTATGAGCCTAAGATCAGGAAAGGGATTCAGGAAAATGTCAAACTTGTTTAAATAGCTAAGACATTTAAGTTTTCCTGGCAAAACTCTACCAGTTGCCTAAAAGGTTGTTATTAAATGCTCCCAGCAGAGATCCTGCCTTTGTTGTAATGAGTACTTAGGGACCTGTCTGTGCCTTTAGGCCATTTAGTATTCAAAAACAGGTATTTTGGGACGTGACTTCATGAAGGGGGTCTCCTTTGCCACGTGTGCTCAGGCCAAGGCTGACTTCTCTGAATTGCATTCACGGACGGTGCTGAGTGGTGCTGATGGGTGGTGGTTTCCATCCATCCTGTGAACCACTGTGTATCCAGGGATTTGGGGAGCTGAAAGACTTAGACAAAAAGCAGCTGTGGCTGAGACTGTGGATACTTGTTCAAGTCTAATCAAGCTGGAGAGTGCCTTTTCTACCTACTGCGTGTATTCGTGCTTTGAGCATCAGGCTGTTGAAAACAGGCTTGATTTTACCATGCAAGATGCATTTCATGTTTCAGTTTCTGGTTTCTTAGAGATACGGCGTTGTTGTGCTGAAAAAGGTGCTTAAAGGGGTGCATTAGGCAGAATTTGGTGCCCCCTCCCCTGCTGTTCCCCTGTGGCTGTCTCAGACTTCCAGCAGTGCTTGTGATGTTGGCTGCTGTGGTCCCTAGCCTGAGCCTCTGTCTCATTCCCTCATGGTGCAGGGACCTTCGTGTGTCTCTATCAGCCTTTTCAGCATGTAACTGCTAGGCACCACGGTGTTGTGTGCCATAATGTTCAGGTGGTTTGTTGAAGGCCTGCCTCACGGCTTCGTACCAGCTGAAGTCCAACGGATGGGTCGTCTGTTAACCATTGCTGTGACCCAAACTCACTGGAAGTCAAAACAGACCTCTCTGCCAGCTTCCCTGGGCTCTGGGCTAGCGCCCTACTGCGATTCTTTTGGGTGGCAGATGAGTTATCCCTGTCTGGAGTCATAGATGTAGTTTTGCAAAGGACTGGGTAGCTGCACTGTCGTCTGTCTGTGCAGTTTTATCTTGTGCTAACTGTGAAAGGCATATCTGCAGTTGGCACAAGTAGGCTCTTTAAAAAGAAGGAGTGACACTGATTAACGCTTTAAACTGCTTATTATTATTTATTTATGGGGAGATGGAAAGTGATTTCAGATGAGTGAGAATTATTTAATTCTCATCAAGTTTTTCATGCTGTAATTCTATAGGCAGCTTAAAAAAAGCTGTGATCCATACATTGAAATCGCTGTTTGTGCACTCAAGTAATTGTGAAGTGAGATATCACTGTAACACAAGGGCTGCAGTTTTGACGGAACTGGCTTCGCAATTGCATACAAGGACTCTTGTTTTCTTCTGAGTAATAGAAAAGGCAGGATTGTGCAGTGACAGCAAGGATTAAAGGTCAAGTATTAAAGCACTTGCCTGCTTTCTACTACTAAACCCTTACTCTTGCAAAGATTTCAATTCCTTTATTGAGGAACACATTGTTCTTCAGTGGGAGTTTTTTCTCCCTGTTTTTTAATGATGAAAGAATAGTTTCTGCCACAGATACTCAAGTTTTAAAATGCTGTCCCCTGTGGCAGAATGAAGCACTGTCTAGGATGAGTATGAGGGATCTGGCCTGGCTCTGAGGTCTCAGGTACATAATTTTCAATGTAGTCACCATTGCACCTATCAGGATCTCAGTTATAACATTTCTGTGGGAGATACAGCAGCGTTGAGCAAAGGTTCTCTGTGTTTTGCTGACCAGAAGGAAATTATTTATTTCCACATGTTGAGGTGGACCTGCATAACAAAGCAACAGAGAAAGCAGTGTGAAACTAACCTGGTTTTACATGGCCTACTAGACGTGAAAGGACAATAATGTGTTACATTTATAAACAATACCGTTTAATTTCAGAGCAATGATTGCAGCTTAAATCCACATTTATTTCATCCTTTTTATTTCCATTTCTCTGTTGTGCTGTGAAACTGTCTATGGATATGGCTAATAACCCAGCTAAATAACCCTCTCATGAATGGGTTTCATTTATTTATTTATTACTCTAGGATTACTATCAACCAGCTGCAGCTTCTCTAAATGACTGTGGGAAATTTTTCCTTGGTAATCTTTAATGCTTCGAAAGATAAATTCGAACATTTGGCAAGTGAGAAAGCTCTTTCCTTTCAATGTGGAAATTAAACATGAAAACTTACATTAGTTGCCAAAAAAATATCGCCTAGTTGTTTTTTATTTATCTTAGAATATCCAGATAAAAGGTCTAAGAAGACATTAACTTCAAAAAGAAAAAAAAGTTGTAACATCTTCACCCAAGATAAGATGAAGATTGAAAAAAACTTTCTAAGGATTTTAGCATAAGGACTTTATCTAATTCAATGAGCGTTAGTGTTCATACTTGAGAGACTACAGCTTAGAGGAAATAGTATGAAGATGCCTTTACAGATAGACTGATTGATAGGGCTTCCCATCTGCTTTAAAATAACGCTGTGCTTAAGTGGCTCATTGATTTGAGAGTTAGTGGTATTCCTTGAGATACATTTCATTTTTCATGGGAGTGATCACTCCTGCCCACATCTGTAGCACTGTCAAAGCAGCTGTTTATGTTATTGCTACCCAGTGTGACAATTAGACACAGCGGCATTAAATTAGACCTTGGTTTGGTTCCTGTTGAAGGGAGAAGGAGTTTTGACATTGACTTTGTAGACAGCAGGCTCAGGCTATATATTTAAGCCATTTTCAGAATAAGTAATGTTGCTCAGCATCAAAAAAATAGTGTTTCTAGGATCATCTTTCATCTATGGCTCAGTCCAATGTTCTTACAAAGGTAAAATTTACATTTAGTGTACTGGAAATTTGGCTGTGAAGTGGCAAGGCTGGCCACACAGTTACCTTTCTGAATGGGGCAAACAGGCCAAAAGCATAGGCTTTGTCACTCAAAGCTGAGTAGGAAAAATCTGTAGTAAATATGACTGGTTCAAAAGCAATTGCTTCCAAGAACAAAAGGGACAAATGAACAATTTCAATGCAATTTTGCGATTTCTCCTCTCCCTCTGGAGTGTGAATGATAATTAGAGCACTTATGCAAAATCACATTTGTCAGCCTGGCTGCTAAATTCCCCTTAAAGCTTTATCCACAAAGAGCAGTCCGTTATCACTCCCACTACAGCCTACAGTTCTCATTTTCACTTTCAGGGACAGACAAGCAATTACTTTATCTGTATTGAAAATCTCATATAAATGTAACTACAGTGAAGCTAGATAAAGTCAGATCTACACACAAGGAGTTTCCAAACTTCATGACCAGCCAGCAAAGACCTGTCTCGGTTCCGGCAAGAGCTATATGAAGAGCTGTTACCAGACAGGGAAGGTATGTCCTGAAGCTGACATTTGTCCTACAAACAGGGTCAGTGTTGTAAGAAATGCTACATAAGCTGTGAAATACTGTTGTCTGTACCTGTTTGCCAGGAACATAGCTCTCCTAATGAGTGAGAGTAAAATTTCCATTCTAAGACCAGAAGGGACTCCCAGGGACCAGAGACCAGCCGTCTCTAGAGAGGGTGAATCACAAGCCTCAGTGGCTTCTGGTGCCATAAGATCTGATGGAGCCCTGCCACCAGAGGATCTCTCTTCCCCAACCCTCCTCCGAGTGCTTTGAAGGTGTTGCATCCTCTCATAATTGAGGAGGGGAAGATGCCATTGACAGACTTAGCTCTTGCCAAATCCCACTCGGTCCTGAGAGACAGATCTTGTCAGCATTAAACAAATTCAGAGAGAGAGAAACTCCATCTTTCTCAACCACATATTGTCCCTGAAGAGCAGTAGTTAAGCTACTGGCACCTCACAGATACTTGTCTCTCTTTGGAGATGAATGGTGCTTCAAGGATATGATGCCACGGCTCCACAAGCCTCTGCACATCTGCAAGCAAGCCTGGGCAGACACCCACCTGTGTAGATGTCTGATAGGCATGGATGCACTAGGGACCTCTGAACATGAAAAGAGGAAGAGAAAAGTTAATTATTATGAATTATGAATAAATACTGATGTAGTTGTGTACCATTAGGATATGTGACTGTTGAGGCTCTTAGTAATAAAGATAGGAAGTCACACTCTTAAACAAGTGCAGAGGTTCCTCAGGGGGTGATGAAGGCTGCATAAATGCCTTGGCAGATCAGTTATCAACTGATTTTAAAATGTCACATAGTGACTGTAATTCCTATCATAAATCCAGGTGCCTTACATTTGGGTTTGTATGGTAATCTGTACTGTCTACCCTCTGCCATCCAGTCTTAATGCTCTCTGGGCACCTAAAGGAAAACCTCTGAGCGTGCGCAGAGGCAACCCCATCCTAGGACCAGCTGTGTCCCTTTCTTGCCTGAGTTTCAGTGCAGTCCCGGCAGCCTTGAGTTCATACAGAAGCAGCGATTCTCTCTTTTAGCCTTCATGTTGGCAACCCACCTCTGCCTGCACAGATCCAAAATCTCTTTCAGGTACTTCTCTCACCTGAAAAAAGAGCACTAAACATGAGACAGAGGACACCAGGTGTCATGGAGCCCCTTTCAGTCTGTTGTGCCTATGCCACCGTGCTGCCAGTAATGCAGGATTAATCTTTCATCCAGTAGCATAACATGTATAAACCCTCCAGGGAAAAGTCTTCAGGATGTCCCGACTACCTGCTGGTATCTCAGCACCCAGCAAACGGGCTGGCTTTGGTCTTCCCAGCGCTTGATCTTCTGCTTGACTGCCCTGTCCCCAGGTTTCCCCAGAGAGGATGCCCTCCACCTCCACCTTCCTCCCGCACACCATGGGTGCCCTTCGGGCTGGGAGTCAGGGTGCTCTCCCAGGATAGCAGGGCAGCCCCTGGAGTCACAGCACTAAGCTAGGTCACAGGTCTTGCATTTCAGCTAAGCCTCTACTGTGCGAAGGGAGCACGACTCTAGAGCCTGCATCCCAAATGTGCAGAGGTACAGGCAGGACTCCCGGCACCTCTTTGTGCATTGTCTTCTATTGACTGGCTCTAGACAGCATCATAGTCAGCGTGCAAGCTGACTCTTCAGCTCTACCTCACACTGCCTGTTTCTGGAGCCTTAGCCCGTAGCTTGTGCGGGATCACTCTGAAGTGCCATACGTCAAAACTGTATGTGACACAGTGACTGGCAGCATCTAGCATAGGCCGTTGGGATCTCACCTCTTTAGTATATGGGAATACATTTTTCCATCTGCTTGAAAAATCAGCCTGGGCCCTCACTAAACATATTCTAAATATAGATTCAAATAAATCTGTGTAAATCGTTTATAATTCCAGGCAGAGTTTTATCATAATTTTGCAAAAATTGTTTTGGTTGGTTGATAGCATTTTCTTGTTAAAATCCAAACCATTCTGAAAATCATTTCTACACTGGAAACTCATTTTTCACATTTGAAAGTAACCACAATTATTTGTGCTGCCAATACGGAAATGAGAGGTTTATTTAGTGTGTGGATCAAGCTTATAAACAGCTTAAGTCCTCATTCCTTCTAACATCTTAACAGCTGTGCAGTTTCTTACAAAATATGTTTTATCGTTTCAAGAAATGCTGTTAACCTCGCAGTTTTAAAACTGAATGAACAAGGCCTCTTGGACAAATTGAAAAACAAATGGTGGTACGACAAAGGAGAATGTGGCAGCGGGGGAGGTGACTCCAAGGTTAGCCTCAATGTCACCAAAAGCGGGTAAACAGTATGTAAAGTAATTGGTGCATCTGCTGGGGTTTTACCTGCGACGAAACAGCTTCACCAGTAGCACAGCACTGCTGGTACCTGCAGTTGAAATCTAGGTGTATGCAATTACTGTCAAAGCAAAAATATTTGCATTTGTTTAAGCGCCCCAAGGGGAACTCGTAAACAGTCTCTGCTGTGAGATCCATCACCAGTTTTCAGAAACCTGCATCTTCTGAAATCGTGATGAGCCTTTTCTAAGCTTGCTTTTGTAAACAACCAGTTTGAAACCTTCAGGAGCAAATACCAACTAGCTCAGACTTTTTTCCTACTATGTGGTAGTACCCAAAATATTTTTTAGTCACAGTAGAGGAAAAGGGTGAAAATCAATTTGGCTGCCTCCTAGCAGTAATCTAACGCATGGTCCAGGCTCAGGGACGCACTACTGACACAAACAATACTGGTACAAATTACAATTTTCACATGAGTATCCAAAATAGGAGGACAAATTTCAGCTAAAATATATTCACGCTGACATTTCCTGATATCTTACCAGCCAACTGAAATCCATGGTGGTTCCCTAGGCAGAATTTATCAGAATTTATCAGACAGGAATTTTAAGCTGACTTTTAGGCTGAGGTGATGACAGCTTCTTATTCTTCCTGCATTTCCATATCTTCCATATGGCGAGTGCCACTGCTTCTTTGCCTCCTCACAGCTTCCTTTTGGGAAACTGCCTTATGCTGCAAAGAAGCAAAGATGTGGAAGTGGAAGATGGTGAAGTGCGGGAGGATGAAGATATTAAAAATATCCCCTCCGTGCCAGGCAGCATGTAATAATATTTATTTATGTGCTTGTGTGTGAACAATATATAAGAGAATGCTGCACAGGTGACTGTGCAGGCACAGAGCTAGTCAAGATATAGGTGGTTAAATTTGACTGATTTGTCATACACAGTTTATGTAGCTTTCTTTACAGTTGCCTACATATATTTTATCTTACTATTTTCTCCCCTTCTTTAGTCCTCCTGCTCTTTCATGCTGTGTCCTGGCCTCAGGGACCATCCCTTGGGCTGTTCTGCACTCACCCAAAACTGGTCTCCTAATCCTCTTCACTTTGCCTTCGATCCTGCCGCTCTACCTATTTTCCCCCCACCGCTCTGCTCGCCAGCAGTTACAGTTTCAAAAATGGTCTCTATTTTCTCTTCCAAAGTGCTTAGGCATGTTAGACCTGATAGCACTTACCTGCAAGTGGAGCAGACACCAACTTCTTCTAAGAAAGTTGACAAGTGAACCATAAATCTCCCACATTGCTACTATTATATGCTCCACCCAAGCCTAAACTTTTGCTTTATTGGGGGAGGGGTGTTTATTTAATTTTTTAAATGTCACAGGCAGGGAGTCACATCATTAAAATATCTCCATTTTCTTAGAATACACTCCTCACAAACCTGCTGTGGTTAAAAGGTTAAAAGAGCTAGGTAGCAAACTAAGGATGCTTTTAACTTACTTTCCCTGATTACCAGCCACTGGTGCTTTGACTCATGAAGCAGGAAAAGGGGAGCAGCTCATGGTAAAGGGACGGGCAGGGCTTCACCAGGGAAATGTCTGGAAGTGCTGAAGGAGCAAGTTTGGTGTGATGGCAAGTGACAGAAAAAGGAATGGGGGAAAAAAGTAGAAAAGAAAGGCAAGGAATGCGGTTCGTGGAGAAACGGGGAGGATCTGTGAATGCAGGAGGGAGGAAGGAACACATTGCCAACAGAAATGAACAGTAGGTGACACACAGGCAGTTCAGGATGCAATAGAAAATATGGTGGGCAAGGCAGCATTAGCAAAGGATGAAGGACATGATGGAGCTCAACCTGTGTTCTTAGGCCTATATACAGCCTGCTAGGAGCATTCATCTGACCTCAGGCCTGTTTCTTGCCACACGTTTTCCCAGGCACAGCTAAGTGAGTACTGGCAGTACCAGTGCTCCTGGGAAGCCCCAGGTCTATCATGCGCCCGCACTGCCCATGTTCAGTAGGACCAGGCACATCATGGAGATGAGCGGGCATTACCATGCTTCTCAAATTCTGCACTGCAGCAGCATCTGGTCTTGTTTTTTAAACTACAGCTACTCTGACTCCCCAAAATGTTAGTTAACCATTTATCATCTACAAAATCCATTTCCTTGTTCAGGAACAGTCTTGTAGGATCTGATCAATTAAAGTCAATAAGACCCTTTCTAGTGAATTAATGGAGCTCTAAATATTTTCATTTTATATGCTAGCAAATGGTCATTAGTGGAATAACCAGGACATCATTCACTGTTGTTGTAAATCTGATAGGTGCCAACAAGTCCTGAACTAAGCTCTTAATCATCTCTAGCGAACACTTCTTTTCATTGTATGAATTTTAAAAGAACAAACCCTGAGCTTTGTTAGCAGCTCCAGTCCAAATTACAGGGCTTCCTACTGTCATGAATGAGAATAAGAACATCCTCTTCTCCTGAAAGAAATACAGCACCTGAGACTTGACTGATAACCGTGCTGTTACTATTTGAGATTCACCAATCGCAATATGAGAGTCTAGACCCAGAATAACCCTTCATGATAGTACAGAGGAGTATAGAAATCGGGCAGTTTCATGAGAGCTCAGCAGTTCTCCAAAGGTTTGTGTTGCTCTGTAAAACAAGATTTCTCCTACCTCCATTCTGTGCTCTTAAAAGGTCATCTCTAGCCTCCCCCTTTATTGTTGCCTTTAAGGAACAATCTTCCAAAATTCAGAAACACAGTTCAGAGAGCTGCCCTGTGTGAACCACCTGTGGTTTAGTGATCTCAGTAATTAAGTCATGTTTGAAGATAAAACCGAGGTCCCCAAGTCGTTTGAGTGCTTTTGAAAGTATTACCTCAGATCTTAACTGTATGCCATCATCATTTCATGTAATGCATGGGAAGGTATTTAAACACAGTTTCTGCCACTCTGCTCCATTGTTTTTATAAAAGTGTGAGTGGAAGGAAGCTGTGCTGATGGATCTCTCCTCCGGTCTCTGCTGGCAGCCCTCAGGAGAACACGGTGGCCCTTGTTTTTCATTCAGCGGATGAGACTGACCTTACACTTAATTAATGGCTCAGCCGTGAGTGGGTAATGAAAATGCTCCTAAAGCATACTTGTGATTGCATTTTTAAAATCCCTGTCTACCAAAATTCTGCATTGGTTTCAGAATCATTCAATATTGTAATTTAAATGCTATAATTGCCCATTTGTTGTCCTGAACACAACTAACTCAGAACTTCATTAATGCCGTTTTAAAGCACTGTGATATCGCTGATGTTGCTGGCACAAAAAACCAGGCTCTTAAAAACCAGCCCTTCCAACAGCAAGTGATTGATGGCAAGATAGGAGGAAATGAGTAAGAAGCTGAGAGAGGAGGTAGAAGGGCTGAGAACATAATGAAAAGGTAGAACACCAGTGTCCCTGCGCCCAGGTTGGGCTGCGCCACCACTGACTTCAGCACGTGGGTGAAGAACAGGGTCTCCTGCGCTGTCACACAGCAGTTCTGCACTGTGGCTACATGGGACAAATTCTTCTCCATATATAAAGGGTAATTTTAGTTATTATTTCTCATGTATTATCCTTACATGAATTCAAGGCAGATGGATCCTGTTTATACATAACGAGGGAGATTCTCGGCAGCTGTATGTTGGAAAAACTGCACTGATTTTCACAAACTCTGCCAGTTTACTCTAGTTGAAGATTTAGCCCAACATTAGTAATTCAGGAATCACTAAACAACTTGAAAAAAAACCAAATCTGTAGTCATTTTCCATTGTAATATTAAGTATACAAGACCGAACTTGATGGGAAATTTAATTCTAAATGCTGGATTTATCCTCTCTATATGACTTAAGTACATTGCTCTTGCTCATGTACAGCAGACCATACTGATTTTTAGTTTCTGCCCCCTTTAATATCAGTGGGACTATTCACCAACTGATGTGTAAGCAGTGTGGTAACAAGTTGTAGTCTCTTGAGTTCGTGACTGACACGGTCAAAATGATGCTTATTTGGAGAGGATATTTTCAAAGAAAGGAAAGGCGCCTAGATAAGCGATTTGCCCTGAAAGCCAAGGTGATCTGGGCATTCATCTCCCATGGGAGCAGTTGAAAATCTCCTACTAAAATGAAAAAACAAACAAAACAAAGCCTAAAATACATGCAAAATTCACTATACCTGCAATCACTTACTGTGATTGCAAGCAGGTATATATGTTGCTATTCTTGAAAAGCGTAAGCAAAAATCTTCCTTTTCCACTCTGCAGCCCGTCAGTCTGGGCTTCTCCTATTGGACCATGTACATTTCCCATTGCAGCTGGCTGATTTAAAATGGAACAAAAATCCTGTTCTGAAAGTGTAAAATATTTTTAAATTTAAATTCAAATACATTTAAAATATTTTTAAATTTAATTTTAAATTTAGCTTGGAGTGCTTCTCCCTCGTCACAGCTAGAACTGTCTGAGGTGAGTTGTAAAGGACACATCATGTCTTACTCACACAGCCTCGCTAGGGCAGGCGAGAAAGTGAGGGGCAGAGGACAGGTTTCCCCGAGCTTGTGCAGCACCTTGATTCAGAAAGTGTTTCAGCAAAAATAGTGGAGAGGAGAAACGAGGGCCTGGCCTTGGACACATCACTGGCTGTATTTCAGTGAAAAGTGGGAATTGCCTCATCTATGCTGGCCATTGCCATTGCGTTCAGTTATATATTGAGGATAGCGTGGCAATTTTAAGCGTGAATTGATTGCTTTTCCCAAAGGAAAACCTGAGAGCTTCCTCACAGAGACAATGCAGAAACAATGACATTAAAGGAACTACAGCTGCAAAGAAGAAAAAATCCCTGCCGGTATCAGGCTTTATATTCCTAAACTGATAGTGCTGAAAAAACAAGCGAAGGATGGGAGACATCTGTTTTCTGACTTGTCCCAGCTTGCTGCTGGTCTTGATAGTTCATATTGAGTCCTAATTATCACTTTAATCAGTTTACTCTGCAACAACTCCACAGGCTTCTGATTTTCCATGTGAGAACAGTACCTGGATGTCCCTTATCTTCGTCATAACCAGCCCTGTTAGACTGCTGGGATTTAGGAGCACCGAAATGTGGCTCAGTGCCAATGCATGACATGTTACAGATGACAGCTATCCAAATAATATTAATTATTTCGCACTTGTACTAGAAGCAAACAGAGGATCATATTGACAGGCAACTTGCCAGCATCCCAAACTGCTACCCACTCATTTCACAGCTATGGGACTCTCATATTCTACTATCAACCTGCACAACCTGCTGCCAGGAAGCCTAAAGACAAAATGTAAGTTTGAAAGCTGGTGTTGTGGTTTAACCCCAGCCGGCAACTGAGCACCACACAGCCGCTTCCTCACTCCCCCCCGGTGGGATGGGGGAGAGAATCAGAAGGGTAAAAGTGAGAAAACTCATGGGATGAGATAAAGACAGTTTAACAGGTAAAGCAAAAGCCGCGCACGCAAGCGAAGCAAAACAAGGAATTCATTCACTGCTTCCCATCGACAGGCAGGTGTTCAGCCATCTCCAGGAAAGCAGGGCTCCATCACACATAATGGTGACTTGGGAAGACAAACGCCATCACTCCGAACGTCCCCCCTTCTTCTTCGTCCAGCCTTATATGCTGAGCATGACGTCATATGGTATGGAATAGCCCATTGGCCAGCTGGGCCAGCCGTCCCAGCCACACTCCCTCCCAGCCCCCCGCGCAGCTGGCAGGGCACAGGAAGATGAAAACTCCTTGACTAGCATAAGCACTACTTAGCAACAACTAAAACATCAGTGTGTGATCAACACTATTCTCATACTACATCCAAATCACAGCACTATACCAGTTAACAGGAAGAAAATCAACTCCATCCCAGCCGAAACCAGGTCAGCTGGAAAAGATCAAGAAATAGGCATTTTCTCTTCTAGAAGCAGAGTATTCCATATGAATTAAATGTGTAGGATTTGGAAAGTGGATGAAGCATTTCCTTTACTTAAAGGGATCACTTGAGAGTACCTGGGAATCCTCTCCCCCAGCTGTGGCTGTCAAAAATTGTCATTTCTCCGAGGCACCAAGGCTTCCTCAGTAGTAAATGAAAAGAGATGGGCATCTCGACAGCATGCTTCATCCTTTGTTAAAACTGGTATCCAAGCCCACCTTTTGGAGGTAATTATCTTTTTCCCTTAGCTGCAGGGAGGCCTAGACAGACAGCCAAAGCTTGCAGCATAACTTACGGGTGAAAAAACTCAGGTGAGGTGAATCCCCCTCTTTACGTATATATACAAAGAGTAATCAGAATGTATGAAAAGACGGGATCCCTAAAGCTAAGAGTAGGAGGTTCAGGAGCTGTTATTTGTGTATTAAATATATATATAAACATGCACAAATACATTAATACATAAGCATTAGGGGTTTCCAGTTAAACCAGTTATAGAGCTTAACAAGCCCCTTTTCTCTTTCATAGTAACTATTTTAGTAGGTTCAGTTACACTATACTAATTAATGCTTGCACTGGTTATTTGTTTATTAAGCCTTGAATTCAGGAGTTAACATTTTAACAAGGCATGGATTATGGTATATTATGAGAGATTAATTTTCCCATAGGAATCTGCTGGCACACACAGGATCAGGTCCTATGTCATATAACATTACCAGAAGGCTATCTATCACATGCCATTTGTGTTTATCTACCTCCTTCTCCGATACATATTGTATTTTCATGCACACCTGCACATAAATAGATATCCATATGCCTACCACATTAAGAATTGGACAATCAATGATTCAAAGCGGAAAGTACATAAAATGTCTGTTAATCATTTCATATTTAGAAAATAAACTGGTACAACTGCACGAAGTGGGGCATTACCATAATACTCTGAGATTATTCACTGAGTTTAAGTAACTTCAGTGTAAACCCGTAGCGTTCATGACTTTGAGGCATCAGATTAGGTTTCATCTCAATATTAAACTCTGTTATGTCACCCAGAGCAAATACCACTCGTAAGAGAAGATATTCCAAGTAGTAATTTATCATCAGCCTGGGACCCCTGAAAAACTTATGTGAATAAGTGAGATTTAAGGAAAAACTTTGAACTTGAAAATAATGTTGAAACAGGAAATGAAAATGAAAGATTGACTGTCATGTTCTTCTTAGCTGAGGACAAGGGCATCGCAGCTCTCCCCCTAAGTTCTCTGCATGCAGGCCTCCTGATTACAGGTCTGTGCCAAGTGGTTATAGGCAGCACACTGCACGAAGCATCTCCTTTCTCTTGCCAGGATAATTTTGAGGGCAGTAAATGAAATAGCTATAGCGAAGTCGTATTATTAGTTTGTATGCATACAAACTAAAAATAGATTGAAAGCAAGGAACACAAATGAATATGTTTCTTAAGTCGTATATCCAGTTGTATTATATATGTCTCTGAAGGGTATGTTGTTAATATGTCTAAGCCAATAGTTTTGGGTTCACAGTAATTGCATACTATTTATTTACAAATCTTCCCCAGCAGTATGTGCCTGTTACCTAAAGCGATGGAGCAGGTCCCGGTCGTATGTCTGTCTCTAAACCTGGGCCAACAGTACATGACATAGCACCCACTGTGGCCTCTGCTCTGTCACTTTGCAATGCGATTCTATGTAGTTTTACTTGAATAACATAAAATAACATATATAATGTTATTTATGTTATTTTCCACGTGAAGAACTCCTGTAAACCTTGCCGTTTTGAAACTCAGTGAGGCAGGCGTCTTAGACAAGCTGAAAAACAAATGGTGGTACGATAAAGGTGAATGTGGACCCAAGGACTCTGGAAGTAAGGTCAGTCGCTGCAGTTCGGGACCTACTATCGTGTTCACAAAGCAGTAAAGAAAGTAATAAACAAAATGACTTAGAAATAAAATAAGCAGCTGTAGACACGGAACGAATCAGCTTCGCCCCATCTTGATGGGGGTCACACTTTAATTTAAAGAAGCACTATTGCTTTTTAAAGTCTTCAGTGATATACATCACCGAACATCGTCCTACATATTCAGGGCGTCTGCTGAAGAGTTACAAGGCAGTTTTTTGGGTTTGGGGGAGGCAGGTTGGGTTAGTTGTTTCCTTCCTGCCTAGGGAGGATGGGCTTTCCCCATTGACTACTTAGGAAATGTCCCTTCATGCCTTCTCCTTTTGGAGCTGGCCTTCCTCAGCGGTTTTCTGAAAAGCAGAAGTGCTAGCGAGAAGGATTGCCTTTCATCGCTGCCCAGGATGGTCGTGCCTGGCTCCCTTTGGGAAGGTCCCTGCTCCTTGAGGAGCCAAGGAAGTCTTAACTTGAGCTTTGAAGTGGAAGGCTTCGATAATTAATAGCTTTCTACAGCTTCCAGTGTTTACCCTAGTCCATTCCCAAACAGTAATCCTGACAGCTCCAGGGAGCGGAGCCTTCTCTATTTCTCTCTATTTGGGAACAAACACAGAAGCGGGTATTTTCTGATGGCTGGGAAGCACCACAGTTAGTGCCGGCCCCGTACTCGAGGAGTCTGAAATTTCTTCACTGTGCCTGTCTCCGTGCCAGCCTGTGCTGTCCAGAGCTAAAAGGAAAGCACGACGGGCAGTGGCTGCTTGCTGCCTGCGTGCCCTGAGAGTTACCCTGCTGGATAGCGGGTAAAATTAACCTGGGAAACAAACTTCCAACACATTTTGCTTTTTCTGGCAAGTACTTTGGAGAAAGGAGTGAAAAGCAGTTAAGAGGATGGCAGAGTACCTGTAAATGACAGCTGAGAAAGCCTCAACCCACCACGGACGTTAGGTCAGGTCTTTCTCCGTCCTGCCTCCTCCTTGTTTGCAAGCACCATGGTAGCAATTGCCACCAGAGAAACACAGTCAGCTCCAAGATATGCAGAGTCCTCTTAGCCAGCTGAGAAGAGACAGGCAAAGCAGAACCCAGCTATAAGCCCCAAATGCCTCTATATGTCCGTGGGAATTGTTACTGTGCTAATCTACCGATTACACAATAAATAGTGCCTCTTTAAATTAAACATCCAAATGTTTTGCATTCTTCGTAAGTTAAAATTTCATAGAGATTACAATTGGAAGTTAAGTACTCTCCTTACTTTAGGTAAAGATTATATAGTCTGCGTAAGAATAAAGCTTTATAAGTATCTTAAGGTGCAGTATGGAAGTCAATCCTGAGAGTTCCTTGAGAACTGTGCTAAAAATGCACATGGATTTCAAATCAAAAAATACAATTCATAACTAAGCAGTGAAGTATAGAGAAATGTAGAATAGTTATTTACTACAGTACATCCAAGAAAGTGATCGTTTATAAAATGATGCATATTTAATAATTTGCTAAAGAAAGTTATCATTGTTGTCTAAATTACGAATAATGTGTAAGATTTCAGAAATTGCTATTTTAAATTGTACTACTACTGAGCCTTAGTAGTCCATGGGCATGTTCCAGAACTGTATCTATAATAAAATAAAACCAAAATACAATAATCGGTAAGAGGCAAATATATCATGATGTGTATAGTACAGTGTGCATTTTCAAAGGAAGTGTTTGTTCAAAGAAATAACAAGCCTCACATGTTATTTTCACCTGTTATTTAAGTATCAGAAGCTCAGTCTGGATCTTTTAAATTAACAGCAATGCCTACCACAAGTACAATTGCTGTTTTCGTAAAGATCAAGCAGAGTCTTGTCTGATGTAAATGGATTTCTGGATTTCACAGCTTTTAAGGAGCTTTTAAGGAGCTTTACGTACTTCTCCACTTAGTGGAAGTAATGCTTTACAGTAAGCAAGCAATGACATCCTGATATGTTGGCAATATACTTACAATAATATTTTTTATGCTGACCAGGAAAATTAGGCACTTAAAATATATTTTATAGATCCAGATAGGTCAAGTTTTGTGAGAAGTATGTAAACAACTGTCATTGTTATTTATTTCTATTTCCAGTGTTTTAACGTGTAGCTTGTGCTCCGGGGGGTCTGGTTTCCGGGCTTAACTGTGTCGCTTCTGTTTTCCCAGGACAAGACGAGTGCCTTGAGTCTCAGCAACGTTGCTGGAGTCTTCTACATTCTGGTTGGAGGCTTGGGCTTGGCAATGCTGGTGGCTTTGATAGAGTTCTGTTACAAGTCCAGGGCAGAGGCGAAACGAATGAAGGTGGCAAAGAGTGCACAGACTTTTAACCCAACTTCCTCGCAGAATACCCAGAATTTAGCAACTTATAGAGAAGGTTACAACGTATATGGAACCGAAAGTATTAAAATTTAGGGGTAGGACTTAGGGCCTACTACAGTGAGTGGGTGATGCATCTTGTAACGCAGTGTTGTGACATGTCTGTCTAGTGGTGCTTGCTTCTGAACAGAGCTTTATATTTTGGAAAACTTCAGTGCGAAGTGGTTCAGTTTTTTTGGCTGCAGATGTACAGTATACTATTCTATGTTGCTAATAGACATCTGCATTGCAAGGAATTTTTAACATAAAAAATACATCTTTAACAACTCAATGTTGTCAAATCAGTTGGGAGATGACAACTATTTGAAATCATAAAATATATATTCAGAGGGCCAGTGTTTAATTACTTGATTGGCCAGTCTATTTTCCTAAAGACTTGCACTCTACTAGTAACAAATTGCTGTAAGCCTTTATTATTCGATGTTGTCCCTAACTGGGACTTTGTTATAATCGATATTTAGGATAGGCAACATCACTGAACCATAGTTAACCTAACGGAAGACAAGGCACTGTTACAAGAAGTCTAAATGTTGTTTTACCTTCCCTCCCTCCTCCCCACCCTATTCCTTCACCCTCCCTTTGATACATGTTTTATGCTAATTGTGTGGCATTTTTTTCACAATATCCTGCTTCAGGTCAACCTTTGCCCACTATAGTAACCACAAAAAGTCACTAACCAGTGAATAGACATTGATTATCGTCCTTGGCTTTCAGGAACATACCCCCTTACCTAGCTCAGGACTAGTGTATTTTAGGTGTTCGCACAGCGGTTTCGGAGACTGAACTGCTGACGTTGCCGAGCTGCATCCTGCGCAGTTCCCCTGAGTGGGCATGCGGGGATGGTTTACTAATGTACTTGTTCTCATCCGTGCAGTGAGTATCTTGCCAACTAATCATTAGTCAAATCAACTCTCTGACCTTTGGAAATGGCACGTAGCAGCAAATTGAGCTTCTAAATATAACTTTTGCATAGCTCCCAAGCTATACTGGCTGCTTTATAAGTGAAGGTGCGGCTAGGACCCTACCTTTTCTTGCTACCTAGAGCTGCCTTGCACTTGCAAATAGCAAGCCACATGTCCCCTCTGTTAACAAAAAGCTTGAGCTACATTTTTCCTGAAATCGCTGAGCCATCCCTATCGTGGAAGTAAGAAACAAAAATTTAGGGAAAGGAGATGAAGAATATAATTTTTATGTTGCCACCTAGAAAAATTTTTGGAGGAAACAACTGGAGATACAATTATTATTTTTTATTTATTATTTATATAGCGCTGGAGTACACGGCGCTGTACAATAGGTGAAGTGTGCCAAACACATAACAGGTCCCTGTCCCGAGGAGCTTACAGTCTAACGGCACAGCCGGTACAATACCGAACCATACAGTACAGAGCAAACACAGAGTGAGCAGAGAATGGTGTTTGAGCATGATAGCTGGAGCGCTGCAAGGAATAGGTGGGTTCTCAGGGGGCAAGGGAGGGGGCTTGGCGTACGCTGGCTGGGAAACTATCCCAAACATACTGTCGCTGTGTAGTTTTCTTTTGTCCCCTGTTGTACAAGAAGTCATGACTCTGGGTATATTTTAATTGTAACAGAGCTGCCTAATTTCCCCATGTAAAAAAAAAACAGTCTTAGCTGTGCACTTTATTCACTACTGAAAATGTGAGGTATCAGGGGGACTCCAAGAGTATAGGCCAGTGTTCATTACTGTGAACTGGGAATCAGGACTTCCAGATGCTGATGTTAGTGTCCCAAGTTCACTGCCTACTGTCAGTAATAAGGGTCTTAAAAAGAAATAATCCTGTTCAAGTAATCGTGCAAAATGCAAATTAAGAGATCTTTTCCCTTTAAATTCTTTAGCGATGTGCCCACAACGGAGTGCCCCCAGGCTGGTATAAAAGTAAGAGTCCCAGAAAACATATTCCTTATTACGTTTACAGGGTGCAATGCATCCAAAACATGGTCTTAAAGAAAGCAAACAAAAAACCAAAGCTTTCATTCAAATACTGACCTGACCCAAACTGGCTTAGCATGCTAAACATGGCATGACTTGACAATCCCCTGAGTCCCCACCCAGCTCTGTGATTCCAGTGCAACAGACTGATTATACTTGTAGAGTTTATCTTAGTCTTACTGTTTTCTTGAAATAAAAATTAGGGCTGACTGAGTTTTATTTTTTAAGGAAAGATTGTAAGTACCTTTCTCTAAAGTTTGGATTTTTCTGGGACTTACTGCACACACAGATGAATTCTTACAGGAAAAAAATAGATTAAAAATGCCCACGTTGCATTTTATTTTATTGAAAATTCATGTTTGGGTCAGTCAAAACTTCTGATAATCTCTTAAAAACATTTTAGGGTGCAGACATTTAAAAATTCACAAAAAATTGGAAATAACTAGAATTTCGAGCAAATATAGACTTCTGAAATTCTTCATTCTACTTATTTGCCGTAGTATTTACCTGAGAAATTTCAGCATGTGAACATCTTATAAAAACACTTATGCTTATATGTGGGAGACTGCCAAGGTCCAGTCATCCTCTCCCGGCAATTCTTGGCCATCCCTAGCCACAGAGGCAGCCAGGGGTTACCTGTGTGCCGTGCTCTGTACAGGGTGACTATGCCATCTCTCCGTACACATGCTAGTCCTAAACCCCTCTTAGCAGTACAGAGCCCACAACACTGGTTACACATTTTTCTGCAGACATATGTCTGTCTTAGGCATTTTGAAACCTTTGATGTGTTTATTTATCCAAGGAGTAAAGGGATCGTATTGGGACTAAAACTTGCTAATATGGAAAGATGCTTGGCGGTTCTAACCTGCATGAGTAACCAACACGCTGACTTTTTAAGCTAGCATCAAGTAGTTTTAATAGCATATGTTTTAAACTAATATAAAATAGCTTAAATAACCCACTTGACAATTAATATTCATTACCATGTTTTTTCTTTTAGTTTAATCCAGTCAAAAGTGAGTGAAGCCTCAGGGAAATTCACCTACCTGTGAGGCAGCAGAAAATGGAAGTGTAGGACTAGTCTGTATGCATGGACTGGTCTATATGGTAAAGGACAACTCTGTATGTGTGGGATAAAGACATTCAGAAGGGATGACAGGCTATTGCATCTGCCAAAGGCAGGGAAGGAAGTTCGTTTTAAGGAGGGAACAATCCCTTCCTCTTCCCCTGGGCAGCAGTTTTCCATGTTTGTGTATCAGTAGCAAGCCCTTAGTGCAGTGGTTGAGCTGATGCCGTGAGAACAGCGCAGAGCCTAGCAGCCTTCTCTCCAGCTGCTGGAGGGAAAAGCCCTGCTGAATTCCTCACCCCAAACCCACAGGCTTTCGAAGGGATTGCCCAGTATCCAGCCAGCCACCACCGCCGCCTCTCCATGGCCTTCTCAGTGGGCCATAAAGCTTATGAACCAGCTTCCAGTTCAGCTGCCTTCTCTTGCTCTCCCATCCCATGCTGATATTTATAATTAGCAAAATTAATTACAAAACTACAAAAAGCAATGAAAAAATTATGACATTAATTTCAAAAAATGTGAAGTGCTACAGGATGGCTCAGTAAATGTGTAATGCACTTATTTTAACTTGTATACTTCCAACTTCATATTCAAGATAGAAAAATTCATTAAAAGTTCATCTTAAATATTTGTGCTAAAGACACTCCATGAGACCCTGATATTGGAGGAGCCTGAACAACAAAAGAACCCACACAGGCTAGGATATTTGTATTATATAGACTGAGGATATCAGTTTCCTAAATTCCCATTTCCCAACAGGAACAGGGCAGTCAGTGTTTTCATGTGTTTAATTCCACAACTAATTTAATCAAAACTAATGACAAATTTGAAAATACATTATCATTATTAATTGCATACACTTACTGCACAGAGACTTCCACAATTTGGGTAATATTCACAGTAAAAACCAAGACTTTTCCCTCTCATCCCAGCCTCTCCTGAAACTGTTTCTGCAGCCAGGCCATAAATCTGAAATTGTAACAGCACAGTTAAGCAGAGTATTAGCCTGGCTTATTACCTATAGCATAGTTTAAAATTAACACAGAAGCTTACCTGGTTACTTGGCTTTATGGCACCTTCCCAAGTACAAGTTTGACCTGCTCCTCCTGGCTTTGTTAACTGTCTGGGTTGTTTCTGTGGTGCGTTGCTGAGTTGTTGTTAACCTCTGCCATGAGAAGAGACGAGTTGTTTTATTGCAGCTTTTTCTGTTATTCTGTGGAAGGCTGCTGAGAAATTGTTTGTTATTCTCATTTGATTTTTTTTTTTTTTTGGTGGATCCCTTTTTACTGTCTTTCTGTCCTGAGTGTGTTGTCAATGGCCAGAAAGCTATATAGACTGAGCTACAACACCACAGTTACACATAACTCATATATCCCATAGAAATCTGAGTTCTCTCAGATGGCCTGAATGGCCATGAACAGATAGCTGATCAAAGTGATGGAGAGATGCTGGTACGTAATGATGACTTTCTGGGAAGTTTAGCACATCTGGAGTAAGCAGTCCTTTTCCACCGAGGTTTGCATTCTCATCTGGTTTGGACTCTCATCCCTCCCCAAAACTAAAGCACCTTTGCTTTTTCTTGCCATTGACCAAAACATGTTCTGTGTATTTCTGCAGGCAGTTACCAGTCCTCGACATCCATTTGCAATGGGACTCTGGACGTGCACTATGTGGAGCTGCACCACATTGCATTGTGTCTGTGCTTTGCAAATGCATAGATTTTTATTTGCTGCCGGAGAGTAGTTGAGGTTTTTGGTACTGTGTGGGCCCAGGTCCCCACTCCCTCATTGCCTCTCTCTCTCTTTTTATATCTAGCTGTTGAATTAGGTCAAGATATGTTTGGTAACAGACCCTGTCACAGAGTACTGTGGCAGCAGGGAAACCTTTCAAAGGGTGACTTTGGACATTGCAACTGATGATTATCAAAGCCAAGGTTTGCGTAAGGGGAATGCCATAACGCCCTCTGTAAGCTGAGGCCTTTTCCTGAATTCGGCTGCTTGTGAGGGCTGAGGTTTTTAGGGTAATTGATTTGGACAGTTGCTTTTGTATCCAAGCTCCAGCTGTGCCACAACAGCAGCTGTACTTTGGAGAACTCTTTTTTGAAGGAGCTACTGATAGCAATGCAATATTAGACTTGTGCATTTTCGTAGAAGTGCACCCAGAAGCAGTGGAAACATTTGGGATTTTTAAGGAATCTCCCTCATCCCTATACACACACACTCATATATAAAACTAACTTAGAATATCAAACACCAGCTCAGGATTTCACTGCTACCTCAGAAGGAGAAATCGGGCTCAGAGGGACAAAGTTCTAAATGCAGAGATCAGTAATAAGGCAAATAAAATGATTTTATGATGTTTGTCATCCCTTTGCTCCTGTGTGAATGCACCCTCCTGTCTCGCTTTTTCCAATTGGTATTTCAGATTGCATCCCTGCACACCAATTACACGAGTTAGTTGTGCAGACTATAGCTTCTGCTGACTAGAAATCAGGTTTCCCCACTAATTGATATCTTAACATGGTACCTTTGAAATCTGTTTCAATGTAGCGTAGTTTGGGTGCCTGTTGTTCCAGGTGTCCTTGCTGCATTGGTTGACCTTAGACACCTCCCCTAATTTTAGTCATCTGTAAATCATTTAGTCTAAACTAGTCATCTTGGCTTTTTCTATCATCGCATGAGAGGGCTCTTTTAGATTAGGTTACTGATTTTTGGATGACTAAAGTTAGATGGTATAACTACAAATCTTTTTTTTTTTTTTAACAAAACCAAATTTTTTGCTTGAGTCAATTAGTCTCTAAACAAGATATTTTGTTCTGATTTACCTGAAAGTAAAGATTTTGAGGTAACAAAAATTTAAACCTTCTTGTGGAAAATTTAGACCTAATGTAGAAAACTATAGAAAATTGTATTTTCTCACAATAAACTACATTTCCTTTGAAAGTTCCCACCTGCTCTAATTGTAGGAAAATATATATATGAAAAGAGATTTGAGGACAGTTCTCAGATTTACTGTTACTAAATATGTGCATTGTGAAAAGACGTAGTAATTTCTTTAGATTTGATCCACGGAATTATCACAAAGATAGCTGATACGGCTATTGCAATTTATAAACAAATTTCAGTAGTTATATTTTATCTTGACATTCCTAGTTGAAGTTCTAAGCCTATAAATACCTGTGCATGACTTTATTCATAGATGCTAATGCTTTCAGGTTCATAAAAGGTCTTGATTCTCATTTCACTGTATATAAATGTAGTTTGAAGCAGTTTAGATGAAGGTATTGCCTCTTCTCTTAATTTCTTGATCAAATTCAGACTTTATATTTAAATCAATAATGATTTATTGTAATGAAATTTACCCTCAGAATTGCTAGTCTTTTTTCCCCTAGTAGACTTAAATGCTATGTATTATAATTATGATGATTACTATTATTATATTTAATGTTAACATGAAAAAATGCAGATGTCTAAAATTTAATATTTTGGTGTTTGCTGTGTCCTGGTTTGTTGAAGGACAGAAACATTGTAACACTTTCCTCTTTTCTCCTTTTTTTTCAAACCTAGCTTACCTTTTCTGAAGCCATAAGAAACAAAGCCAGATTATCCATCACAGGGAGTGTGGGAGAAAACGGACGCGTATTGACTCCCGACTGCCCGAAGGCCGTGCATACTGGAACTGCAATTAGACAAAGTTCAGGATTGGCTGTAATTGCATCGGACCTACCATAAAAACCAAAAAAATAATCGAGTGCCTTAATCAAACTGTGTTGGTGACTGATGGGAACACAGCACAGACTGTAACGACATGGGAGTGTCATTGATGAACTAATAATTTGGCTGAGAAAGGGAAGTACGTCCAAATGCGCCAGACATCATCAGCAACAATGTGTGCATGAGCTCAGCTCGGAAACCCAAACTCAGATTTTATATCAGGAAAATTCATAATTTAGTTTTTGGGGGAGGGGGCTGGGAAGGGTGTATTAACAGCAACAAATTTCACTTGAGTGGACTTAAAACTAATAAGACTTGACAATTTAGCGCATTAAACTGTGAAGAACATGCTCAGAAAGGACAACATTTTGGTGTTTGTCTTGACAAAGAGAGAAAAATAGCTATAGAAGTCAATGAACATGCTAACCTGTGTCTCCAGAACATCAATATATACAATGGAAGAATACTCAGCTGTTCAGCTGTAGAAATGAATCACTAAACTGTGATAAGAAAATAATAAATATGTAAATCCTGTGAAAAAATAAAGAAATTATTTACATTTTCTTTGAAAAAAGAGGAATATTGAAACATGCTTGCTTTTTAACTGATGTAAATTCGGTAGAGGACAACACAATTCTTTTTTCTAACCATCTTAGGGAACAATTCATTGCAATAATTGATATAAAACGCCATCACTGTAATAAAATTCAGAGACTTTTTTTTTATAAAAGTTGTTGGTCATCCTCTTGTTTCCTGTTACCTTCATTCTGTTCCATCATTCCATGTTCCACAGATTTGCATCTGTCTAATACAAGAAACAAAATGATAAAATGTTTAGAGTACGTCATCAGTCTGCAGTGTAGAGTCAGAAGAGACTACGGGTCACTCATGTTACAGATATTATTTATAATCTTGTTCTGTGTAAGATACTGTGGTTTTTGTACCCACCAAAAAGAATAAAACAACAAACGTTCTTATAATATCGACAGAGCTTGAGTTGTTTTCTGATCATTAGGGATGTCACCTGAAAAATAGAATAAGGTGGTTCGTTTCTTACCACAGAATGCAGGACCTTATCGGAGACAGTCTGAGTCCCTGCACATTTGTGAAGTGCTTTTAAGTCCTTAGAGAGGAGGGACTTGAAGTATTGCCGTGATTATCCACTAGGTATTTTAGTACTAGTCACTAAAACCCTTTCTGAGAGGTTAGGGAACCATTTAGTGATAGGGTTTGTTCTCTGGGTAGGTCAAGGGATGAGATACCAGGGAGCAGGAAAGTACAAATTACAGTCTTTCAGAATGATGTGATCGATACAACATCTTGGTACCCAGCAACCTCGGTTTTCATCAGTCAGCCTTTCAGTGGCATGACAGGGAAAGGCTAGCAGGCACTGTTTGAATAAAAGCCAAATGTCAACAGGAGCAGGCATGTCTGTAGGTGCAAAGTTGTAGCAGGTGTCTTCTGCGATGGTCAGTCTCCTTGGCCACACTAGACACTGCAGTGGTCTCCAAATCCAGAGTACTACCACCAGTGTAACAGCTCCATGCCAGAGCCCAGACCGCAAATCAGACCAAACTTGGATTAATCATAGCTTCTAATGCCCTCGTGATTTCACCAGGCCCATGAGGGGTCATGTTCAGATGGCTCACATTTCACCAAAGCCTCCATGGCTGGTGCTTCTCTCAGCCCCTGGGGCTCCAGGCCCTCACCAAATGGAGTGTGGGCTCAGGGTGGAGCCAAACAATGACCAACCCTCAACAAATGCAGCAAAGGACAACCAAACAAAAGCACTACTGAGGTGATATCCTATGTGATACAGACATCTACGAAGTAGCAAAGCAGGTGTTAGCTTCAGTTGAGGTATCGACAATATAGATATGAATTTCTTACTCCAGACACCCTTTATACTCTAGACACCCTTTGTAGTTACTGGAGGGAAATAATGAATAAGAGTGAATGACTTTATCTTAAAGTAGACATTAAAACATCAAACTGCTGAATCACAGAAGCAGAGCCTATATCTTTCCACTGACTATAATCTAGGCTGAGGGCGACCGGTTCTTATACAGAGCTTGACAGTGCAGGCAAAGGTGAAAATAAGATGATGCTTACCCCTAAGGCACAATGACTACAAAGTGTGCAGAGAAAAAGACACATAACACTACAATGAATCACTGTGACTAAACTTACTTTATATCCTTGGTTTACTGGCATGTTTAGCTCATTCATGAGTTACTGTGATATGTTTGTGTTTCTGTGGCCAGAATGGCGAGTTGTCTGTTTTTTCTCCTGTTTGAGTAAAGCTGGGAGCTCCCTCTCAGACTTCTTTTTACAGCTGAATTTAAAAAGCAACTTTCAGGGTTTTTGGTTTTTGTTTTTGTTTTTGTTTAAAGAAAAAAAGAGTGTTTGTCTTCATTTTTCATAGAGTAACATATTAGAGGCTGAACAGATTGGGAGTCTGAGCGTGAAGAATGCTATCTGTTTTGTTCTACGGTGTATGTCTGTTTTTCCAGGAGCTCGTCTTCATCCTTTCCTCGTTCAGGACTGTGAGCAGTGCCAGTGCTGTCCTGGGATATTTTACTGTCTTCCAGTGTTACTCCTCTTACATGCTGCCCTGTCTCTTTAATGCATTACATTTATTTTTCACCTTCAGTAAACAGCCCATCACTGCAGTTAGGAATGTCACTCCATGGACCCCATTCTTCATTGTCTAAGTCAGGTTTTCACTTGGCAACGAGGCCCCCAAGTCCCTTGAGATGTCTTGTCCAGTGCCGGTAACTATCGAGGATCCCCACCGAGAGGATTCACAGTCGAGCAGCATGAGCAATGCAACCGCCGAGCAGCGTGGCCATGGAGTGGCGTGACCCACCAAGGGCATCCGGCCAGCAGCCCAGGGGGGGAATCGCCGCATCCTCTCACCACTTCCAAGCCTCGTCCTTGGCAAGGGAACGCTTTGCTCCAAGAAAACTTGGTCAGATGAGGTGAAGAAGAGACTGTGACTTTGCTTGATGCCTGTCATAAAATACCACAGATATAAAATTTAAAAAAAAAAAAGAAAACTAGATGCAAAAATGCCACAGCAGAGAGAGTTGACTAGAATTCAGGTGATTGAGAAAGCAATCTCAGGGCATCCGTCTGCTCTCTCCACAGCAGCTTACTCTGTTGTCTTATTCCAAGGGGGTAACCACTGCCTGACTATGACCATCTTCACATATCTATCTTAGCTGCCCCTCAGACACTTCTTCTTTTGCCTTTCCCTCTTCTCCTGAAATACCCATTTCTCGCTCCTCTCTATATCTTCGCCCCGTCCTTTTGAAGATCAGTGCGAGAAGTCACCCTCCTCCCTTGTGCGGGAAATATGACCCAAAGGAGGAGAACTCTTCCTCAGGTCAGGTTCATTTTTTTTCCAGTCCTCCAGAGGGGCTGAGGCTCTGTCATTAGATCAGGGCTGCTCCAAGGCGCTGAGAAGCAGCAGTGCAGCTCCTGGCAGCTGCGGGGCTGCATCCCGCCCTCCCGGCACAGCAGTCTCAGCTCTCCTCCATCCCCCCGCCTTGCTCTTTCTTCGGCCACCTCCATCTAGCAGCTTCATGGCAATCACTGGCTCAAAGGGAGAAAAAATAAACAATTGAAGCTACTGATTAAAGGGGACTTAATATTGAGGCATTAACTCAAATATCGTCCACATTTTTCCAAGATTTTGCCCTCAAAAAGAATACAGACAACAGAACCTGACCCATTTTCCTTCACATAGGATCTGACGCCACTTGGGATGCCCCAGGCCATGCTGCCTGGCCTCCAGCTACAGGTCCAAAAAGTGCCCTATCAACCTTGAGTCCTACCTGCCAGTTCCAAAGGTATCTCAATCACCATGGAGAATCAGAAAGAGGACAGGATAGCCACATGGGGGCAAATGAATTGAGTCTAATCAAAAGAATGATTTTGATCAACTGAAGGCTCATTTCTGCTGCATAAACCTAGGCATTTACAGTCACTAGAAATGCCTTTAAGTATCCAACCTGGCCTCCTAGTGCCAGTCCATAAAAGCATGAGTCTCCTGTAGATCCTGGGTCAGACAAAAGAGCCCCATGCAGATGTCTTAGATGGCCTAAGGCGTCTCAAATGGACCAGGTACCTGAGCAGAGGAACTGAATTGTGTCCTATAGTCTGTTCAGCTGTTCAGTTGTTTTCAAGCCTCCATACTCCATTGACTAGGTCACCATGGAGTATGAAAAGGTCTTAGACACATAGTTTTCCTATAGATATCTACATTTAGCTATCTTAATCTTGAACTGAATGCTATATGTATTTACCTGCCTCTAAAATAATTTCAGTTTTGATGTAATCAAGTGCAACTATTAACAATACTTACAACAATACTAGACTTCTCTGCAGAATAAGTGTCCTCTGAGCTGGTGTGAATCATACTGTAGGACAAGCCTCCTTTCGTGTTCACTCTTATATTAGTTGGTTTTCATTCTACACATTCAAACCTCCCACTCTGGTGGTGTATTCTATTAAACACCTATTAAATTCAAAATCAGTACAGACTTGCTGGGTTATCTGAGGACCTCACATGCAAAATTAGTCTTACACAACCACTTGTTATTGCTGAATTTCACCTAGAGACTATCCTGGGAGCTGAATGCACGTGTTCTGAGTTGAATTTGCCTCAGTACAATTGAAAACAGCCTGGGGAAAGCAGTACAGCTTTATACAACTGGTTGTAATCATTGTGTGAGGTGAAGGAAGAGAGTGGTACCTGTTCACCTCTGTTCCTTCGTAATTCTGTACTGGCTTCTGACAGGATGTCAGAATGAAGAGCAAATATTCTTTAATTTGGTGTAGAAACTCCAGTGTTTTTCTGCCATCTCTCTGCCAAAGTGTAAGCAGACCTTCATCCATGACTAGGCAATTAGAGCGGAAGGGAGATCCTAAAGCTCTCAGCTGGCAGAATGTACCTACTACACTGATGTCAAAACCAAGAAAAGAAGGGCAGCCTGCAAGGAGCTGCAGAGCTTTGTTGTAGACATGGATTAATTAACACCGTTACAACAAAATCTGTAATTGTCATGTGACAGCCAGTTAAACTTCAGCTGGAATGTGTAAGGGTAAGAAGTCACCAGTGGAATTATAAATAGAAATTTAGAGTCACTTCCTTTTCTAAATGAGAAGAGTGCCACAGATTCCAAAAAACTTATTGATTTCATAACAATTGCATGTAAGGTCAGGCAAGCTGAAACTAGTAAATAAGAATCATAGAATAACTTAGATTGGAAGGGACCTCTGGAGGTCATCTGCACCAAAATCTCATTTAAAGCAGGTTCAGCTTTGAAGTTAGATCCAACTTCAAAGTTTGAGAGGCTTCTCAGGGTTAGTCCTATCAAAATTTTAGTATCTCCAATGTTGACATTGCATAACCTCTTTGGGCAACCTCTTCCAAGTTCTGACCCTCAATATTTTCCTAAGTTCAAAATTTTCCTTAAAATTTTTTTTTGCTCTGCATTGAGAGCAGATTCAAATGCAGCAACACATATTCCAAGCTGCTTACTTAAATGCAAATGTGTATTTGTGTAACCAAGAATCTGGATGATCTGTTAGATTGACTAAGGCACGCTGTCACCATACTTCAGAGGAGCATGCACTGCTGGCAGCCTTTCCTTATGGCTAAAAAGAGGATTCACTTTCATAGCTCATCAATCCATCATCTTCCATTAGCACCAAGGAACCATACCCTGAATGTCTTTTTAAAGTGATATATCTCTAATAGGTCTAAAGATGTTCAACAAGGCTAAACTGTTAAAGTGGACTTTAAAGTGCTTTAAGATTAACTATATATTTTCCTATAGACTTTGAAAAAAATTCTATGACTTCTCAAGTTATTGTGTATTTTAGCTATTCCTGTAAGGATTCCAGTACTAAGACCCTGATTCTACCCAGCCTTATACCTGATACTAATTATTTAAATTTATGCAAAATTGATGTAAAAATGCAACCACTAGTATGGATGAAAAGATCTGATCTGGTGAGATTTTTAAACCTATTTTGGTCTACTTTTGTAGAAGTTTCAGGGAATTTGGAAAGCACAAGACTGTAGCAGTTCAAATCCAATAACTTCTTTAAAAGAGTCTTTTTACACATTACAGTAGTCATCAAGTCCATAACAGTGTAACGGAGGTGGTGTCTTCCCTTCTTCCGCCATGCCAAGGTATGTGAGAGACTTTCCATGCTTTGGTGAGCAGACTGCAAGACTGCAAAAATTAATTTTTTGCCTGTATTGTAAAAGGAACACTGTTATATTCTGGTTACCTGCAATACTGTCAATTGCTAGAATTTCCCTAACACTTGATTCTAAAAAAAACTATAAGGAAAAAAAAAGCTTTTTTGGCTAAAGGACAGAATCAATATTCTTTAAAAAATTAATCTGTTAAAAGCTCTATCACAAAGGTTAAGAAATAACTGCTGGAAAGGCTATAGAAATGTCATGGTTTAACCCCAGTCAGCAACTAAGCACCACACAGCTGCTCGCTCACCCTCCCCACCCCTGGCAGAAGTAAGAAAACCAGGACAAGAAAATTCAATGGCATTCTAAGAACATCTGATGATACTTGCGGTGACACTTACTAACTTCAGATATCTCCAAAGTAACTATCTAGGAACTTGTAAGATGCAGTATATCTGACTGATTTTAGACGACTGTTTGTGGGTGAGAAAGTCATGCCCTATCAATCTTTTCTGGGTTTTGTTGATGAAGACAACCAAGTGTGACTAATTCACATGTTGACATTTACACAAGATGTCTACACTTGGCCAGGTGACTCCTACTCGTGGTGACCTAAGTTCAGCCACCACATTGTGAAATAGAGTGAGACTAGCTCTGATCGCAACATGAATCAGACAAGGAGACAAGGACAGAGTTGCTACCATCACCTTCGAAGTGCATGTTTATGACCTTCAGCTTCACAGTATCTGATGCCTGGAGGTCTGTTGTTTGCCACTCTATGTGTAAACACACTACTTTGGACTCCCTGCTGTTCTCATAGTTGCTATTTAGATAACACCAGCCCCTCAAGATGACTGCTTTCCCTCATCTCCAAAAGATTATGTTGGTTGGTACACATTTTGTGTTGGAATGGTTGGTTGGTCGGATCCAGAGGGTAGTGGTCAACGGCTCAATGTCCAGATGGAGAACTGGTGACAAGTGGTGTCCCACAGGGGTCTGTATTGGGACCAGTACTGTTTAATATCTTCATCAATGACATAGACAGTGGGATCGAGTGCACCCTCAGCAAGTTTGCAGAAGACACCAAGCTGAGTGGTGTGGTCGACACACCTGAGGGACAGGATGCCATCCAGAGGGACCTGGACAAGCTCGAGAAGTGGGCCTGTGTGAACCTCATGAGATTCAACAAGGCCAAGTGCAGGGTCCTGCACCTGGGTTGGGGCAACCCCCGGTATCAATACAGGCTGGGGGATGAAGGGATTGAAAGCAGCCCTGCCGAGAAGGACCTGGGGGGTACTGGTGGATGAAAAGCTGGACATGAGCCGACAATGTGCGCTCACAGCCCAGAAGGCCAACCGTATCCTGGGCTGCATCAAAAGAAGCGAGACCAGCAGGTCAAGGGACGTGATTCTGCCCCTCTCCTCTGCTCTGGTGAGACCCCACCTGGAGTCCTGCGTCCAGCTCTGGAGCCCTCAGCACAAGAAAGACATGGACCTGTTGGATCGGGTCCAGAGGAGGGCCACAAAAATGATCAGCAGGGTGGAACGCCTCTCCTATGAAGAAAGGCTGAGAGAGTTGGGGTTACAGGTGGCAGGTCGGTACAGCCATCTTGAGGACCTCTGGAGGTACAAGGCAACTCTCTCTGTGCATTTCATTACAGCAGGAACTTGTACCTGCATCTCCTACACCTCAAGTGAGTTAACTAACTATTGGCAATACAGAAATTTCCATGTTCATACTTAATTCTTCACACCAAGTGGAACGTCTACAGAAGAAACCCCAGCCAGGGGCAGGCCAGTTTCGATCCTTATCACTGGGATTATTTCATGGAGCAGACCCAAGACAAATAAATTGAAAATATATTAAAAATAGATCATTTATATAGAGACTAGGTATAAGAGTTCACTTAATTTCTTAATATAGGCAATATTTAAAACTAACTCTAATACAAAGCAATAAAAACTTCACTGTATGAAACATTGAATTGCATCATTCCCAAAGAAAATGAACAAAAAAAAGCTTCATTTTAAAACAAGCAATTATCACTCTGAATAATGTTAAGAAGGAATGCCTGGTGTTTCTCTAGGACGTTTCTGAGTACAAGGGAGCTGTAGCAACCCTCAGGAAGGAGGCTGTCAGACGGGTTGAGTTACACTGATAACCATGTCAGATTAAGTTAGGTTTGATATTTTCCAAGTGTGCGATCAGTCGCTGAAGGCTCTGAAGTGGCAAGCGTGATGCAATTGAGTCTGGAATACTGACGGAGTTCCAGAGCAGAAAGGGAGGTTTCTTTCTTAAACATGCAGGCACAACTTCTAGCCTGCCTCCTCTTACTCCGCATCAAACAGAATCAGGGTCAGGAGAGAGGGTGCAGTTAAGGTCACTGCTTTCAGACAGATTTCTTAGTGCTCAGAAGACAGGATCTGATGTGGAAATGCTGCTGCTTTCTTCTTCTCCCATTTTATTTGGTCACAGGGGACATGCAAAGCCTGAAAGAAGACTGTAAGACATCCGAGCTATTAGCATGTGGACCTGATAGGATTTGGTCCATCATGCTTACCTACTTCCCCCTCCATTCAGACCTGACCACCTGATTATCACATCCCCTGTTAGGACTTGAAAATCAGGAGTCACTGTGACATTAAATTAACCTAGGAAAAAAATAGACAAGCATTAACCTTTTCCTTCTACTCTTGGCAAACTCTGTGGCACGTTTCCATAGATAAATCATAGGAGTGCTGGCCCAGAGAGGAAATGGGCTGAGACTTTCACTCAGCATTGTTGTCACTGTGTCATTTTCTGAAGGCCATTGAAGCTCTTTGGGACTGTGTGGTAGTATAGCATTAGCAATTTGTGGTCAACCTGAAAAAAGGTCTCTGGAGATTTAATGTTCCCACAAGGCAACCGAGGCCAGTCAGCATAATGAAAGTGAAGTCCACCCAAACCAGAGTCATATTATCTCCTTACAAGTCTCAGTAATGGTCATACAAGCCACACACAAGTCACTTGGTGTGCTGTTCATCTGCCCACTTGTGGATCAGCAAACCAGAGGAGTAGAAAGCCCTTTTCTCGGGTGCTTTGCTCCAGCTCCCGCTTCTGGCCCCATCCTTTCTCCTCCCTGCTCCCTGCTGGCCTACCCTGGCCCTTTTCCCTGTCTGTGAGACTCTAGAGTAGCATCCTGCCCTGTCAGGCATCAATGGGCTATAGCTAGCGAGGAGGAAAGGGACTGATGAAAATGGAAATTTGAATGGGCAAGTTGTGGGCCTGTTCTTCTGGTCACTCTCTGGTGGCCTTTCCTACTCGCAGCTCTCCTGCGTCCCACACACCTGCTCAGCTCTTTCCTTATTTCGAGCCCTACAACAGCGCTGGCCTCTGGCATTTTCCTGCCAGAACTCCCTCCATCAAAGCCTGGCTCACCCCTCTGTCATGAACTTCCTTCCCTGTCCCAAATTCTTCCACCTTCACTCTCCTACACCAAACCCCTAGGCTTTCTCCCATCCATTGGGGTTTCTTCCACTGTTGCAGCAGCTTGAATAGCTTCTCTGTGCCAAGGTGCCTTGTTTCATCCCCGTTGAAGGTTGTGATCTTGTCACCACCCAGCCCGCTCTTTTGAGGCAATATAGTATCTCCAGTTCTCCATGACAGCTAACAGCAGACTAACTTGTAAACCTCAGACGGGTTACACTGTTGTCCCCAGGACTCTTCCCAACTGAACCACATCCATCATGAAGTCCCATACCGAAAACTGCCTCCAGCTCAGGCCTGATGAGTGGGCACAATCAATTAAAGCACAAGGATTCCTTTATGTACATTGCAGACAGTATTCCTAAATTTGATATTTATTTTATCCGCAGGAGTATGAGGATGTTGGTGCATTTCCTTCCTGATTTTTTGCAGTAAAGCTGCAGAGCCACTCATCCTTCATTCATCATTTCTGTAGCAGATGACTCCTACTTAAGTATACAGTTTTGCATTTGTCCACCTTAAATTGCATTCAATTTTTTCTATACTATTTCTCCAGTGTGTTAGCTCCATATAAAATTTTTCAACAGTTCATACTATATGGAAAAGAATAAAGGAAAAAGGAAAGACAGAACATGTTTTAATACTGAGAAATATTATTTCCTTATGACTATTTACCAGCTGTAGTGCTATTAATATTTAATACAGCTGATTAATTTTCAAAAGTTTTCTTGTTAAAATGGTGATTTCCTGCAAAACATATTGCAGAAAGGCTGCATTTAAAGTCATTACTTCAGAACTATTTTCAAAATGATGGTAATTCAATGTTTTTGTGACATTACCAACAGACTATGTTAGGTTGTTATAGTGACAGAAGTGATGTGATGACTTCATGGAAGCTAGTGACATTACGATGACAGTTTGGGAACAGTTGCTTCATTTATGAGCTTGGCTTTGAAGAAAAAAGACAGATGAAGATTTGTAAATCTAAAGCTTCTCTGTATATAAAATGCCAAATATCCTAACTTCCCTCTGACTAAATCTACAGCTGAAAGAAGATAAATATTTCAACAGTACTTCCTCAGGCCCACTTACTGTAATATCCATTAGGAAAATAAGATTTATACCCACACATTAAGTTTATAATATGGGATAACCACCACATTTTAGTAAAGGGGATATATCTGAACGGTTTCCCAGTAGGTGGAAAGCAGAAGAGATAATTTCTAGGCAGGAGAACATGTTTTTGTTTTCAGGTTAGGTATGAAGTCATCAATCAGAAAACTTTCTCTTCTGTTTTTGAATCAGCCCTCTTGGATAAATGCTAAAATTAACTTTAAAAAAAAAATTATTATTCAGTAAAATGATGCTAAGACAAAAGATGTCCCTTTCTAGAACATCCTTTCTTATGCTCTTTGTCAGAAGAAAGAAGAGGAAAGAAAAAGATTTGTACATTTTCCAACTGTGGTATTGAAAATTTGTACAGACCATCAGCACATGAATAAATGCCACTGAGCAACATTTCAGTCAATGTGAATACTGGTGTCAGCCCACAATAAAAATAATGAAAAAATGCCAAACTCCACAGTTCCAGCTACCATTAATGTCAAACAGAAAGATGCGCAAATGAAACAGGAACAAAAAAAGAACTGTAGCAGTATTCACAAAAATGGCAATACTTGGAGAAAGTCCTTGGAATGAGACGTAGAAAGGCCAAATCTTTTGTACCGAGCTGTCGCTAGTGGTCAAGGAGAAATCCAAACATCTTGTTAGAACAAATCCAATGGAAGACCATTGGAAGGAAATTGAGAGCATCTCCGGAAACACCAAGTCAAGATTTGTGTACAAAAGCTTGAAGGGGACACAGAGCCAGTGAAAGGACAAGGTGCAGTGGACAGAGTTGCAACAGCAGAAATTCAAGTTAGACATTTGCAAACAAATGTTTCACAGAGCGGTTGGTCAAGCATGCAGGCAGGCTGCTCAGAGGGGCTGTGGAGCTTCCATTCTCAGAGATATTTAGAAGTTGCTGGACATGGTCCTGAGCAACCTGATCTAACACTGAAGTGGAATGTCCCAGCTTTGAGTGGGGGTTGGTACAGAAACTTGCAATGGCCTTGAGCCTTATGCAAGTTAAACACTATTCTGAAAACGTTATTCAGTGGAGGACTGTTTCCTTCCTGACACTGTCTCTGCAACATGAAACAGTATTGTTGCTAGACTGGACAAGCTTGAGAAAGATTGAAACAGTTGTCTGGTGGCCAAGCAGCTCCTACATAGAGAACTAAAGAGAAAAAGGAAGCATGACTGTCCAAAATGAGACTTTGGGACCACACTAAAAGTATTCAGTAAGTGCAACTTTCTGACTTTTGAACCCTTTGCAGCCAATGTGGCAGCAATGAGTCAGAAAGATGAGGGAAGAAACAAGTTTCCTGGGACAGAAGGAACAGGTTGCTGAGCAGGAGGAGGAGGTTCATGCTAAGCACGTGAGGCAGCAGTGTGTGCTGGGAGATGATGTGAAGGGTGCGATTTAAGGTGCCGATCATGCACAAACTTTAATAGTCACCTGCACACCCACAGATCCTGAATCACTCATCCCAGTGGGGAACTGGCATCCTCACCAAGGAGTATTCATGTCTGGTAAATGAATAGTATTAAAAAGATGAGACCATATATTAAACCCTTGCTCCTTATAATGCCCTGCTTTCCCATATCCTCCTTGCTCTCATCTGTTCCTTTCATGACCAGGTACCACCTATTTCCCAAATCTCTTCCATGGAGACTCCCCATTTTGCGAGATCCACATGTAGTTGCCTGAACTTCTACTGTCTGTAGGCACACAGTTCCTATATAGAGGAAAGAGGGATATTTTAATCTCTAAAAAGGATTTTAGGAAAAAGATAGAGCCAAAAGAATGGGCAGAGCAGCTATAGCAAAGTCCCAGCAGAGAAAAGGAGATGTGGATAGAGGCAGTGCTGGGGTGGTTATCCTTGCTGGTGGGAGTGAATATTTGTAGCAGAATAAATGCAAACTGTTGCAAACGACTCATAGAATCACAGAACCATTTAGGTTGGAAAAGACCTTTAAGATCTGGCTGGATGGCTGGGCCCAAAGAGTTCTGGTGAATTGAGTTAAACCAAGTTGGCAGCCAGTCATGAGCGGTGTTCC
>NW_009186995.1:120043-120382 GCF_000690835.1 Fulmarus glacialis | reverse complement strand
GGTCGTGGCAGGCGGCCCGGGCGTGCTTTGCAGCAGATTCACCTTCCTCTCTCGCCTTCGGGTCCTGCTGTGGCGAAGGACTGCTCGGAGTAGCAGATACCGCCCTCAGTTCCAGGCTTCTGATACAGCACATGGAAAAAGTAGAGAAAAATAAGGCATAATGCTGTTTAATAAAGCCCTTTGTTATTAACCTATTTACAAGGTGTGTAGTTGTAATAGTTATCTGCTACTCAATTAAATGACTCAAATACTTTCCGCAGGAGGTTATGAACTTTCCCGCAGAGCACTTTGCATCTGCAGGAACCTTCTCCCCCGTGCAGAAAACTCTGCCTGTAGCAG
>NW_009186995.1:104284-119991 GCF_000690835.1 Fulmarus glacialis | reverse complement strand
GAGGACAGGCAGCCTTAGCTAACCGGATTGATCATTACAGGTGGACTACAACACGGCGCTTATCTGTAAAGGATGGAGTGAGTTAGTTATCCAAAATTTCACTCCGTAGAGCAGAATGTGAACTCCAGTTAGTTTCTCAATCCAACATACTTCAGTTTGGGTTCCTTTCCCTGCGTCAGGCAAGCCCTAACTGAGAACTTAACTTTGTTCTGCAAGGTAATGTAGCAATAACATAATTGTAGAATCTTGTGTAATAAATATTATCCTTAATAATAAAACTTAGATTCTTAATTTTGTCAGTTTGTTTTTCCTACATGCTTACTATGCTTTCAGGTCACATAGTACAGTCACACAGAACAAAAAGTAGTTTCTATAGTACCATGTTATGGCAAAACACCTTTGATGTAATAGAGCAAATACCAGCTGCGTTATTCTACGTGGCATTACATGGGCCACTCACTGAAAGCTCTGTCTCAGAAATTAAAAAGTGCTCACAAAATCTGCTCAACAGGCAGTTGGGAAGCTATGAATTTTAGGATGAGGTCCTACAACAATTCAGTATTTTAAGATACTGTGACATCTGGAGACATACTCATCGAATATAAAAAGTTTCACTTTTTCTTCAGGCATTAAACACAAACAAACATCTAGCTTACATATGAGTGTATATAAAAAGCATTTGAGGTAAGTTCAATCCCACTGGTTTCAAAGGAACTATATGCAAAGAAAACCTATGTTCTCTTAAAACCTCATCCTTGATTCACCAACTTGGAAAAGCTATTGATGGCTTCTCAGAAAACAATTAAAAACAGACAATCTCTTGGAAAGCAATAAAATATGGTTACAACAGCCCAGTCTCTATTTTACACAAACCATAAGAAACTCTTTTATGCTTCAGTAGGAAACTACAGAAACTACAGTAATACTCCTCAGGGGAAAGAAAGTGCTGTAATTGAAAATGTGGAAAACACTGTTGGTTAGCAAGCTCAAGAATCTTAGCAGCATGCAGTATACTGCCCTGTTTAATAAGGAGTGTCTTGGAAATTTCTTAGAAGGGTCAGCAGAAAGCAAGCCCTAAGTCATCCTATTGTAATGGAAATACAAAACAACTTCCGGAAAACTTTGTAGATGTGGTGAGGATTATTGGAGTCATAAATAGTAACAGTAAGTAATGTATGCACAGTGATCTGTACCAGTTAATGAAAAGAGCCTCAAACAAAACACTTGAATTTTAATGTGACCAAAGTTTTATATACATCTAAAACCAAAAACGATACTGCATTCTGTATTTTACAGGGTGTTACCTGTTCAGTATGAGTTCTTGCTGTGACAACTGCGGCTAGGAGGAATAAAGCTGTATCTTGATCTAAAATAGGAGAGAAAAATACTCACTTGGGAAACCACTACAAAAACCATTGTATTCTGGTGTAAACACTTAAAGTCTTGAAATTATTTGTCATATGGGTTGGGAAACTAACTGACAGGGTTGAAGAAGAGAGAGTTAAGAAGCCGGCAAACTGGCAGGCAGCTGCACCCCATAAGCAACTTGATGAGGCAGAGATAAAAATCTGCATTCAGCTGAAAGGAAGGCTTTAGAGATTGAAGGGGAAATCAGAATCAGCTGGTAAGCAGAGGCTTCAGTTTTCTGATCCTCCCTTTGAAGGAAGAGCCATAATGCACTTGAGGTTTGGTGGAAGGTACCTGTCTGCAGACACTGATCCAGATAGCCCAGCACAGCCACTTTGTTCCTATTAACCTCTTAACCCTGGGCTACCTGGATCAGACTGTGCCGATAGTGGGACAATGCCTGGCAGAGAAAGCAATCTAAGCAAGACACCTCTCTCCTCATTCCAAATGGCTGGGACAACCTGGCTACAGAGCTCTGCTCTTGTTTAACCAACAAAAGCTTAACACCATTAATTGCCTATAAAGATGAAGCAGGGTATTTTCAGGCAAGATGGCAAGTGTCTAGAACTGGCTGTATAAATCACAAGTAGATCATTGTCTTTTTAAAAGACCAGCTCTGTTAAATCAGAAGTTTATAGTTAAATCAGTGTGTTTACAGCAAAAATTACTTGGTGGTAGCCATAGCCTATTGTGTGCAGGTCAGGCTTCATGATCTTGCCTTTTATGAAACTGCTTGTATGAGCAAACTGCACTTTCTGATTCAAATGTCTTTTTAATTTTTTTCCAAAGCTTTTGCTTCTGAACTGCCTTTTTGCCCTTCATTCTGTACGGATATATATGTAATATTTGTCATCAGGCAAATGGCTTCTGATTTTTAATAATCAGAATAATACTTTATTGGAAGTACAGAGGCAGAATGAATTGGACAGAAGAAAGAAATCAGACTTTGCTTAGAATATGAATATATAAGGACAGAGAAATGACTGGTCAGGGAGACAGGGAAGAATGTAAATGCTTTGAAGGAGTGAAGTTAAATCTACTCTTTTGCAAACACAGGTGGCAGCCTGACACCTGGGAAAACAGGAAAATTTGATCTTTGACTGCAAAGCTGGTACACTGCGTAATAAAACAGCGCTTATTTTGGAATATCTTTTGTCCTCTAATTCCTTTCTTTCATTAAACAACTACAGATGCTCTGCATACAGAAACCTCCAGAACATCAGGATCTCAGATCTCCCGCTTGAACCTCCTGATACATACATTTGTGTGTATCATGCAAACACACACTGGGGTAGAGGGGATTATAGAGGAGCCACTAGATGAGTGGGGAAGGGGAAACAACAGACCAGTATTGAGCAAAGGTCTGACTGGGGAAAACCTAGCTAGTGTGGAGGGAGCATTGGCTCTGTGGCACCTGGAGCCACATTTCCACAGCAATTTCAGGATAGAGAATACTGGGAGAAAGGATGACAGGTTGTTCTTTGCACTGCCTCATCCTTTGCCCTTCTGGTTCATGCCTTTGCAATCACAACATACTCTTATTTCCCACGAGAAAAAAAAGCAGTATCTCTTAGGAAATACCTCGATATTGTTTTAGAACAGCACTAGTTGGCTGTTTATACTTCAATTAAAAACATAAGAACAACTATACCAGTTCAGATCGAAAGGCCATCTCGAGCAGTAGCCGATTCAGATGCTAAAGAACCATCAGTATATTCCAAAAAGGGTCTGAAGAGGACAAGCCAGTGAAACACTTCTCTGCCAATATTCTCCCACTCACCAACTAGTTTCAACTCCAGGTATTTTGTAAGGACAATACATTTTTTTTCTCATCAGTAACCTCCAATCTCACATATATGGACTTGCTCAGTATGCCCCTTGAATTCATGTAAACTTCTTGCACCTACAAAGTCCTCTGGAACTTCAGCAGATCTGCTACTGCTGCATGAAGAACCTCCTTTTGATTCTGACTCCTAGTTCAACAGCCCCTAGTTCTTCTGTACAACTTTATCGTTTCTCTGTTAAGTCCTCTCTCTTCCAGGCTAGAAAAAAACAGCCTCTTCAGTCTTCTGCATAGAGATGTTATTCCATATCATGGGTGATTAATGCCCTTTTCATGACCCTTTTCCAGTTCTAGCACATCATTGCATAGTATTCCACATGTGGAAAAATCATGGGTTTGTACAATGGTGCAGTGATGTTTACTTTTTTGTCCTCTATTATTTTCCTAATAGCTTCTAATGTTTGATTTGCCTTTTTTTGACTGCCACTAAGGTGATGTTTTCTTGGACTTATCTGTCATGACCACAGAGTCTTGCACTAGAGCAGTAATAGGCTGCTCAGAGCCCATCATTTCATACGTTCCATATAAGCGTTACTGTATACTCATCCACAATGACTTTTTACCTGCTGTATTATTTAGAAACGTATTTTAACAAGGTATCTTGCAACGCATAGCTAGCAAGATTGGATCTGAAATGCTTCTTATATGATTTCAGAATTTTAATTCTCTTTATATGCTACAGTGTTTCAGTGGTAAGAAAATTCAGCAGCAGAAAGGGTTAAACAGAGTTTAGGGTATGTTCTAAAGACTATCATTTACTGTGCTGGCATTAACTAATGATCAGACCATAAAGCGACTGTTGCAAGTTTGAAGGAGAACTCTCTTATCCCATTAATATGTTCCTTGTAATAAATTGTGCTATCAGTTGAAGTTTATACACGTCAAAAAGAAATGGAAATCCTTGGAATACACCAAAAAATCTAGACTTAAAAATTGCATCTAATTATTAATAGCTAGGATGATTTATAATCTAAAATTGTCAAGGAACATGCAAATACCCTCCTCCTACTTTTGCTATGCCAGCAGAGGGGGAAAATGATCTTTGTACTATAGTATAAAAACAGTGCACGGAGTGACAAAACAGAATAAAATGACTTTGTTTTATAAGGACACCGTTTTTGTGATGGCTGTCAGTATCTTCAACAACTCAAAAGCTCAAAAGATTGTATTTCATTCTATGAAGTGAAATAATACAGTACTGTACTTACCCTTAAGCAGAAGTCACTCTTTTGTTCTAACCATTTTCCTGTTTGAATTGTTGAGGTTATTTAACAGTCTATTTACTTTGTTTCAGATAATTAATACTTTGCATGAGATTGGTGATCAAACAAAACCAAACATGTTGAGCAACTTTTCTCCTATCCATTAAAGACCTTATTCAGCATGCTAAAGAGAGAATGCCTCATTTTAATGAAACACTACCAGTCATCATTTACCAAATATTGACTACAAAAAATAAAACTTAAGAATATAACATTGTATGCTAAGTACAGAATTTTATCCAACAATAAGGCTTACTACAAAATAAATAGCAAACGATGATGCTAAACTTTCCTCTCTTCATGATGCTGCAGAAGTCCTCTGAGCACCTACCAGTGATATCTATATTATGCTGCCAGTTGTAATTTATAGTTCAGTGATGCTCTGAGAAAACTCGTAAAGGAAAAGAGCCTGCAGTCATATGGAACATAGTAAGGAACAGCTGATCTGTGGAGCTAGATACTTTTAAGCTTCACGCCAAGGAAAGATATTACATTCATTATGACCAAAGAGCAGGAAATTAGTTCAATTCCAAAGCAACAATTTGCATTTCCCTCTCCTGGACAGACTGCCTGAGGAACAATCCTCTTTAATAAAAGAGATAAAGGAGCTGCGATTGTGACATACTTTAAAATAAATGTTGTTACCTTGGATTTTTAGGGACAACAGGACAGGGATTTGGGTGTTTATTTATCTTTGCTTTTACTTGTGCATGACTAAAAATGTGTCATAGAAACAGCTGGTCTGTCTTTAAAGAAAATTTGAAATCATTAAGCAAATAACACAGAAAAGCATTTAGAATTTGTCTAAAAAAATTTAAAACTGTATAAAAATACTAAAAGCAAGCGCATAAGTTCTTAACATCTGTAAATAAAATCTACTATAGATTTTATAGACTATTTTTCCACCCAATAACCTATCAAGAAGAAAGAATGGTTTAAGATATACTTAATTTCAGATGCATTATCATCTCCACATTATTCAATTGCTATAAAATTTCTATGGCCAAGTATGAAGGAATTTAAAATAATAAGTGTAATTAATAGATAGTTCTTTGGTCAATGTATGTCATGGCTATACACAGATTGGAACATAATGTCTAAATAGCTCAGGCAATCTGGTCACAGAAACTGGAATAGGGACAATTTAACCTGCTTCATGCTACTGTGGCCACACTGTTCTAGTATCCAAAAAGGCTAACTGAAATACATTGTCTCCACATTGTGACCTATATATCCTCTCTTTTATACCATGTTATTTGGCTAAATATATTTAAACAGTTAGAGGTTATAAGCATGTATCTTTCTGTCGTGAAATTTAGGGGTTTTTTTCCATAGTTCCTCTCCCTTGCAGTGACCTAAATTTTGCTATATTCCTATAATTTATACCTGAAATTTCAACTATTTCTGTGAGTACAGAGTTTATGCTATTTTGTCTTTATGTAACATGGAAAAGTTTCCAGGTTATGGATGCATTTAGCAAGCTTTTGGTTTTGCTTAAGTAAAACATTGTGCAGAATTTCATTTTTAAAAAATACTCAATTTGAGCCCTTAAATTAGGACTTTCTCTTTTGAGAAAGCTTACATTTCCAATTTGTCTCTTACTGGTCAGGTAGAAAGCAAGAAACCAACTTTATAGCTTTTTTTTCCCCATAGATCTGTAATTGCTTCTCTCTGATTTCAGAAACAGAGCTTATGACAATCCTCCCACATCTGTTTCATCAGCTGATTAAAATGTAGATCTCCTACAAGGTAACACATTTTTGGATGATGGGCGTTACTCTAACCAACTCATTATTAAGAGAACAACTTTATGCACGATCAGCAACTTGGCAGCGTAAACAACATGAAACAGTTCTTTTAAATAGAACTTGATATTTTGTTTGTGAGAGCTTTCATTTACTGGAAGGGCTTTATGGCTTTTAAAACCCATTTAAGCATAAATTTTTTTGTTATCTTTTAAAACCTTTTTGCAGTAACAACTGCTTATCTATCACAAGAAAGAATTCAGATAGGAGCCTTAAGTAAAGTGATGAATATTTGGTTTTCTGATTGTGTTGTATGATTTGTGGTGTGTATCGGAATACACTGAAGGGCAGCATTTCTTTCTTTCTTTTTTTTTTTTCTTTAAGCCCACAAGATACCTGATGAGTTTTAACATATCCTTATTTTTCAAAAAGTGAGTTTCTTTTGCTGATAGGGACTGAGTGTGCTGTCATGCTTAGTTTTATAACTACTTTTTATTTACATTTAAAGTTGGAAAAAAGTCAAAATCAAAACATTTCAGTTAAATGTATATTTTAATTTTAATTTCATGATTTGAAAGATTGCATGTCAAAATCACAACTGCTTTCTTGAGGAAGGCATTTTTATTTTCACCCCGTTCCACTGTCTGTCTGTTCTCAGACTGGCTTTACTCGTGCCGATTGGAAACGTAGCAGCTGGCCAATCTGTTTTGCCCCTCTACCCGAACTAGAATACAAGAATTAATTGTGCCGAGGTAGAGCTAACCCTATGTCACGCTGCTAGTAAAACCACTCACTGTCCCGAGCCAGTAAAATGTACCCACTGTTAGAAATGGGCTTAGGAAGCACAAACATCAGTCCTGTAACTCTTTCTTACTTCAGTATCTCACCCTTACTTATGCACAGTATGAGTCTGTGAAAATGAAAGTTGAAAGAGGGAATGATTAATGGTCGGTGCATCAGACAAGCGAACACAGCATTCCTGACAGAAAAAGCAGGGCTCTGCTCTCCTGTGCTACCAACTAACAGAGTTGGGTTTACTTCTAATTCTCCAAGAGGAGCACTAGCTTCAGAATTTGAAACATCACACTGGACTGTCGAACTTCCTTGATTTTAGCAACATTTCAGGAACCGTGTAGGTACGCAGTAGGGTAACATAAAACTCACCATTTTGGTAAGTATTGTAACTGACTCAGAAAGCATTTTCTAGTTTTAACCTCTCAGTATGATTACTCTTTTCTCAACTTCTGTAAATTTCCTTCTGGATCACAGGTTCACAGAGGTCATACAAAATAATGAAAATTTTAATCCTGTAAGTGCAACCTCCCCCATATACCTTCTCCTAGACAGTCACATTCATTTGGGTTGTAAATGATGTTTTAAAACAACCTATCATGATATGGACGATTACTCTTTTACTATGAATAATGTTACACTTTGCAGCTTCCTCCAAGGTAGGTCTTTATACACACGTATTCCACATAAAGCTGCAGAGTAAGAGCAAAGTCCATTGAGCAGTGAGAGATTAGAGAGTCTTGGCTTTCACTAACTGCCTTCTATTTCCTCATTTAAAGCAGCTTAACAAATTAGTAGTTTTCTATCATCTCTGGATATTGGTTATTCTAAGCAAGTAGCACTCTGAAGAGGTTCCCTGTTGTGGGAATACTTACGATTTACGTAAGTATATAGTATATGAGTTTACATGTGCACAATACCAAAAATTCATGCTGTTATTTCAATCTACATTAGCTGGTGCTTTTATGTTTGTACCAGACTATTTACTTTTTCCTCAAACATTTTTCCATTTTACAGAGATGCATTTAAATATTACCAGATTCTGTTTTCTACGTTAACTTATTCACACATAGGTAATACTTCAGCCTTCCTGTTCTGCTTTCTGCTATCTGGTTCACACGTAATTGTTCTTTTACAACTATTTTTATTTGTGCATTACTATATTTGTCAAGAAAAGTCTTTACTTGCATAACTTGTCAGGAATATATGTACTAAAAAGCAAGCATACCTACACAGACACACACTAAAACAAGCCTATGCGTGAGATGTAATATTGCTGCATTAGTTAAGTTCTAAAGAATCTGTTTTAACACTCAGTTTCTTTTGTCCTGTAACAATGGCATAACATAAACCCTTCCTACAAACTTCTCAGAAATTAACAGCTTCTGGAGTGTATTGTGTGAAACGGTAGTTCCATTCTGCCTGAAGTGCATTTTCAGTATTCAAAAAGACAAAACTTTTCAATCTCAATTTATCTGTTACATAGGCAATTTATTAACCAAGTGTGAAGCTACTTCTGTTGCATGAAAAGGCAGGTTGTTAGACCCTTGTTCCTTCAATATGGGCATTCTGAACAGACTAGGTATCCAAAGGTGGTGTGCATGGCCCTAACCTTAAGGCAGCTGAAGTTAGCAGCAATGTCTTCACTTATATTTAGTCACTTTAGTCAGTGACCTAAATGAATTGATACAAGTATCTTGGAATATTTGTCAACACAGTCACTTCCCTACTTTCTGTTGCTGTTAGACCAGTGAACAAGCTAGAATCTTCAGTCATAAACAGGTTCAGGCTTTAAGGCAAATTAAGAGAGGCTTAAAAACTTCAAGTTAAAAGAGACTGTTTTAAGACTACCCTGTTTTCATAAAATCTCAAAGGCAACATGAGGTATTTTGTAATATCCATAATGAGAGTGGTCCTTACTTGAGAGGCTATTGAAGATAATCAACTTGAGAAATTTTTCTTCCTTTGCAAGGGAGATATTGGTCTTCCACGCTAATTCTTACCATCTGAAAAACAAGATTTATTATTTTAAGATAAAAAGCAAAACCAGAAGGATAAATAAGAGGTGGCAAGTTTCAGACACTAGGTGTGCCTGTGTGCATGGTCTATGTCATACCTGGCTTTGTTCATTCATCAGCTATTCTTATCAGCCATTAAAGCTACTGGTAAAATCCTTGCCTCATAACCATAATAATAATAATAATAATGATAATAATAATAATAATAATAACAACAACAACAACAACAACCATCTTAACTGTATCAGAAGAGACGTTCCCCCAACTTCTCTGCCTCTAAGGAAGATTATCCACAAGGTAGAATGAAAGCATTTTAACCAAAGAGCACGCGGTTAAAATAAACTCAGTGTAGTAGAAAGAGGCATGTGCTTTGCAGATAGGGAGAGTGAAGAGAGAGAATAACTGTGTTCTCCCCCACAAGCTACTAATTCACAAACTACTAATTCTGCGGTCAGTGCAATTTAGACTATCACTTCCAGAACTCTTGACTTAATAATTGCCTTATTATTTTAATTGCAAGTCAGCTGATAACCCAACTGATCAGTCAGAAAGACACAGAAGAACCTTCTACCTGTGGCCAAAGTAGAAGAGAATAATCAGGAGCCTTTCATAAATGATATCAGTCCCCTGTCTATCCACCTATCAACGCTGTTTCAGAGACGTGGCTGGTCTGTAAGCATCCAGTTTGTAGTTTTATGAACTGGGAAGAGTACTGGAAAATCATCAACTATCAATAATAAGTTTTTCTAATGACAGGAACAGAAGTAAGAGTATTCTTTAAGCAGGAGTGACTAGTTCAGACCAGTTCTGCAGGAAGCTTCACACAGATCAAGAAGAATGCTAATGTGCAATCATTGAACAGAATAGGAGCCAAAACTTGATATAAGGCACGTAATGAATAATGCTATACAATCAGCTTCCATACACCCACAATGTATCTAAATTTATAAACGGTACACACCATTGGATAAAATTTAAATGCATTTCCCATCATTGAAGTGTACTATCCAATCTGCTCTAACACAGGACCATATTGGGATTGAGCAGACCATTCTGTTTGTTAGAAACTTACCAGAATGTGCTGGTATTTATATCTCATAAAAGCTGTTCAGTAAACACAGTACAAAGACCTCTGATTTCACCGAATGCATAAACACGTGCGAAGAATTTCATTCTAGGATTTTGGACACGAGAGAGCTCCCTCTGTCAAATGAGCTTAACTACCATTCCCCCATCCCAGTGAATGAAACATCTTTCCACCTGCAAAAACTGTCCTGGCTTCACAGATGAGAATTTCAGAGTTCTAATGACAAACTCTCAGTTTGCCTATGACATATGCTTTAAGGGAAAAATGCAGCATAGCTTCCCAGAGTCAACAGTTTGGGGTTTTCCTCCCAACTAATCAGATTTTTGAGGGACAGGATTTTGAGGATGCAAAACTCATCTCTGTTCCTGTTACATTTCTGTCTGGACTTACATATGTTGGTGTATTTTTTATGGATATGACAGTTCAATCCTGTAAGAATGACGATTATAATTTCACTCATATTGTGAAGATCCTTTGTCAGTCTTAGAAGAAAAGTGAAAGAGAACTATAAAGCACCATGATTATCTTTGTTGCATACAATTGCAAAACCTGCTTCTCCAAGCCACACAAACTGAATAGGTAACAAACCGATAAATCAACAGAATAAAAGCATATCAGGATCATAACTTCTGCCTTGACAAGAAAGGAAAGAAATCTCAGTCAGCCTCTGCTGAGGCTGAAGAGGAATGAGGCACACTTTCTTTCTTTTCTTGATTCATCGACAACAGAAGGTGGAAGGGACCTTGAGAGGTCATTTCATACATTCACTTATGCCAAGGCAGAATCAGCTATACCTAAATGCTTCTTCAAGTTTGTCGGTCCCCTTCTAGCAACAACATAACCTCTGTAGACAATCTATTCCAGTGCTTAACTGTTGTCATCAGCGTATTTTCCTCAAGTTTAGCTTAAATTTCTCTCGCTGCCACTTAAGACCATTATTTCTAGAACTGTTTGTGGTGAACAGAGAAGAATGCCATTTTCTTTCTCCTTCACAGGTTAAAGAATGTAAGACAATAAAGTTAATCATCTCAAAGAAATACCCACTTTAAAAAAAAAAAAGAAAAATCAAAACAAAGCAGAGACTCTCTCTAGAAATATCTGAAAGAGTACCACAAGGAGAAATCAACTATCTTGGTAGGCTATCACTCTTTGGGGAAACCAAACACACTCATTTAGAATTAGTCAGGGGTTGCAAAACTACTCAAAAGAATCCCGAAATCTCTACACTTAGCCTGGAAGCTGGTTGGGTTTGCTCAAGAAGTTATGAACTGCCCTTAGGCCAGACAGGGTGTTTGAGAGCTGATTGCACGGGGACAGATGATCTGGTTACACGTGATGTTACCTTCCTGCTGGGAGTGACCCTCCCCTTCTCTGGGAACAACCTACAAGGGACTGTTAAACCAGGAACTATAATCTGTTGTTATAAAAAAACAGCAGGAGCCCCACCACAGTATTAAAGCAGAGTGCTTTACTCCAACTTGCTGTCTTGAAAATGGGAGAGAGAATGACATTTCATTTCAGATTTAAGATTCAAATCCTTTATATGCAAAACAAAGGTCAGCATGTGCCATAATTCCTTTTCTAAATTCTTATGAAAGAATTTAGAATTTGTTGCAGAACGCTGAGTTCGTTACCTCCAGAAGTTGTGCGTGCTAATAGAGTCTTACACAGTAACTCAAACTTACATCATCATTGTAATTATGATAGTTTTTACTCTGTGTAGTATTTGAAGACAAACAATAAAATATAATGTTGAGAATCTTCAACTTTTTTCCTAAACTTTACAAATTATGGATTATGTTTTATGTCCTGCACCTTACTTCTCTCATTCAGATCAATTTTGTATTATAATTTACAGAAGTTACCAAGTTCTGGGATTCTTAAAATATGAACAAAATTTGAAAACAAATCTTGATTTTGAAGTGGCTTTGTCACTACTGATTGGGCTACTGACTGAGCAAAATACAGCTCAAAGGGAAAGTAATTGATCTGACAGGTATAAAAGGTATTTATATAGAAAATACAGAAAATTTACAAAATAAAATAATATAGCACATAAGTGATCTGGCTAATTTTAATGAAATATTTGTATGTAATTTAGTTTCATAATTCAAATGTTTATAGTCTGAGAACACTAGAACAATAGAACAGACCGTGCTATGTAACTTTCGTTGTAGACTAGAGCAGAAACGTAAGTATTTCAGAATTATCTTAGCCCAGTGCATTGGGAAAGATAAGTGACTAGGCAATTTTACTGTGACTCAGATTCAAACAGTTTTGATTTGTAACCCTGGTGTTGTTTTGAATGGATGGCAATACATATCAATCTTGTGCAAGCATTTTACAGAGAGAATTCTGGGTATAAATCAGGAAGAAGGTGCTTTGTAGGGTGGAGTTAAACTTCAAAGACGGTGAAATAAAGAACAGTCATCGCTACACCTAACAGCTGTCCTTCTATTGTAATTAAATAGAACATTAATTTCCAAGTGTTATGACATTTAATCAGCTTTATAAAAATAATAATAGTAATACGAATGATAAGCATCATCACCAAAGTTATTATGAGAGCAAGCCAAGAGCACATGCCCAGTGTTTCTAAAAGTTGTTATAGACAAGGTGTTCTAGACCGTAAATATTTTCTTAGAACATACCCTGATAAATTTCTTTCTTTAAAGAGAAACTTTGCAAAGAATCCCACAGTTCCTACCATTAAACAAAACAACTATACTCTGTTATTGTATTGCGTCTATGTATTGTTACAATAATAAATATTTTTTCTTTTTAGTCAGTACACAATCATGAAAAATTGTCATTTTGTACCGTATTACAGGAGGCAGACTAAGTAAAGGGACGTTAAATGATTCATCACAAAGCATAATATTGTAGCTGCAGACCCAGAATAAGAATCTTGACTTTTATTCTCTGATTTTTACACCATTTTCATTTCCTGCATAAGAAACTGGACTAGATATATACATTCCTTTCCTCTATAGTACAGTAATTATAAAATAAACTGTCCTTCAATAAATGGATGTTTTAAACCCTATCCCTCAGACCTTTTCAGTAAAACACTAAAAAAATGTCAGGAACGTAAATAATTAATTTGATCAGTTTTGCCATAATTCGTGTTCTAGAAAGCAAAAAAAGTGCAGGTTTTGAAATACTTGGGATGGAAAAGAAAGGATGAGTCGATGGACCTCAGTAGTTCCTACTGCAGGTTTTGTATCTGCTCTTAAGTGGCTTTACGGGCAATCAAACACTGACACCGTGCTGGAACCTTTCAAGCTCTTCCTGAGCTGTATGGCTGCACCAGGGCTACCCTGAAACTATATCCACAAGTGACAAGTGTTGCTCCTGTTATGACAAAGCTGTCAGGATGATATGTTCTTTTCCTTGCGTATTTTCAAGTCCTTACAGCATATGTAATAGCTAGTTATTTAAAGAGTATTTCTTTTGTTGTGAGGTTTTGTGTGTTTGTTTTTCAGTGAGGCACTTTCAACAAACACAGAAACCACCAGTGATATCCTTATTACCGGTTAGGAAATCCTTCTTAGACTATTATGAAAAGTTGTTGGAGAAGAAAGGTATCCGTTATGTTCCAACCAGATTTCACAAGGATAAAAAAAGTAATAGAGAAGAATCATTAGAAGAAACCATCATATATTTTTTATTTTTGAATGCAGAGATAGAACATAAGCTAGTGTCTGAATTCCAAGAGCCACCTTGCTGTAGAGAAAATTCACTCTCAGAATAAAAAAGGAACATAGTCACAAAGAGCTGCAAGTACCTCCCAGCCTGGTCCATGTAACGAACCAAAAATGCTTCTGCATATTCTATATACATGTCCATCATTCCCTTTGATTTTCAGCAGCTGGCAATGAGGCAAGGAATCATGACTAGTAGGAAGGAGGTGCTTTCTCCAAAAAAGGCTTTTTTCAGTTATTTTAAAGAACAGCTGATTAACCTCCCTTTCCTATATTCTTGCCAGATAGTGACAGTAAGGGATTTTCTAGTGAACTTGGTCTTATCTTCAAGACTACTAATTTGGCAAAACAATTACTTCCAACCCCTTCCTAACAATCTCCAATTAATTAATTTTCTCTTGTATTCTTATGTGCATAACAGCGAAATGATAGTCCTACCAGCATCAGCATTTTTACTGGATGTTATGCACTGTTTCCCACACTTTGCAATGGTGTTATATTTGTTATTTAGAACAAACCCAGATTGTTCCTGGAACTGTGCCTATAGAAACTACTGCTGTAATGTGTTTATATGATATATAATTATAGGCATGCTGTAACCTGTCCATAGCCACTGCAGAACAAGTTGCATTATCAAACACATAAACCAGTCCCTGGATTAACTATTCAATCTGATATATTCCCTTTCTTCAGTAGCTAATGTCAAAGAAATTAAATGAACACAGGTTACATTTTTGAGCTTCAATAGAAAAGATAGTAACTATATAATATTCCAAGCCAGTAATATGACATTCAAAACTACTGAATACTCCCTAATGCAATATGGATTTCAAGCCACTACGTCTGACAATTAGGCCTTGAAAATACTTTGCATTTGAAAATACTTGCCAAAAAACACAAACAAGATGTAGGAAGAAAGATGGTACTCACCTACCAATGGAGTGAGTCACAGTATTCAAGCAGTTGAGCCTGTGTATGCAAATATAAATAGTAAAATTTGGTTATAATCCTAGCAAACACCATATTATTATAGGTTTTAAAGTACGGTGTCAAGATAAATAATTAGAACTGTCTTTAGAACATATTACCTCTAGGGAGAAAAAACTTTATAGAAATAACATTTTAGTTAAACAGAATAGTGGAGTACATGAAAGTTTAATTATTAGAGGAATTACTTTGATGTACTTCACACGCAGGACTTTAATACCGTTTCATACCCAGTATGTTACATTTTTCTGACATCAAACATCTAAACAACTATTTTCTTGATAAAAATTGTAAATACATGCCAATAATTTTCTGTTCATGCATCCTTTTTACCTCATGCTTTTATTCAAGCCAACAAGTTATCAAGAAGAATTTTTAAATCATTGGAATACTTTTTATCCCATATATTAAATATTTCTTTTTTACATGATGTCTAAGACAGATTTATAAAACCTTGCTTCAATAATATGTAATGAACTTTTTTTATATGTTATTGTATAACCTATTCCTATATATACACCATAACAACACAGTTAAAAAATGGTTCTGATAGTGTTTTTGTATATGCATTCATGTTTACAAATGAGTCAAACCAGAGTACAAAGTGTAAGAGCCACCGCATTCAAAGTGGAGAGGGACAAGCAGGGTAGGATCTGGTGTCGCAGTTTGTCATTTTATTTTTGCTTTACAAATTTTATTTTGGATCAAATCCAAACCTAAAAGAGTTGTATTTTGCAATTATGAAATAGATGTGGTCAAAATAACACAAGAAGAGCTGGTCTCACTAAAATGAGTTACAGACGGCAGAAATCCTGCAATAGCATTCTTACAAAATTTGGTAGAAAAATTGTATGTTCTGCCT